>NC_134853.1:49236727-49536727 GCF_049852395.1 Peromyscus maniculatus bairdii | reverse complement strand
GCTAGCTAGCTCTTATAACTTAACCCATTTCTATTAATCTATAAGTTGCCACATGGCTATGGCATTACTGGTCTGCTGGTATCTTGCTGCCCCTTCTGCAACTGCAGCTTCTCTCTCTCTCTCTCTCTCTCTCTCTCTCTCTCTCTCTCTCTCTCTCTCTCTCTCTCTCTCTCTCCCTCCCTCCCTCCCTCCCTCCCTCCCTCCCTTCTCCCTCCCTCCCTCCCTCCTCCCTCCCTCCCTTTCTCTCCCTATCCCTCCCCTCTCCTCTCCTCTCCTTCTCTCTCCTCTCCTTTCTTTTCTCTGTATATCTGCTTGGATTTCCTACCTGCCTCTAAGCTATCTTGCCATAGGCCAATGCAGCTTTATTCATCAACCAATCAGAGCTATTCATAATCACGGCATACAGAAAGACCATCGCACAGCAGCTATGTAGGTGCTGGGAATTAAATCTCAGTGCTCTGGAAGAGCAGCTAGTACTCCTAACCATTTGGCCATCTCTCCAGCCCTTTGTTTATGTTTGTTGTTATGGTTATTGGCTCCATCAAAGTTACACCATGCCCTCCTTATCTGTGATATTTTGTCTTGTTATGGCAATATGAAGAGCATTCTGCTAGAAGCAGCACTTTCCACTAACATTCATTGTAAGATCTGATAGAATTTTTGGAAGCAAAATCCATAAATGTATGTTCTTTATTTTACCTCAAGACTGGTTGTCCCTTTGTGGGGAAAGGAAGAATCCCTGAAGGTATAAAGTCCTGAGTAAATGTGTTTTGTTGGCATAAATCAGACATATCAAGGACCAAAGCCTTAGACATGTGGCAAATTGGAAAAGCCTTCCCCTGAGGAAGACACATGGGATGGCAAAAGGCCAGTGTCTGTCCACCTGTTGACTGTGTGAGCAGAAAATGCCTACCATAACTTTCTCCCCCTAGATATTTATAGCCTGAAGACTTTTCTCCAGCAGAGACTTCTTTTGCAAGAGTAGCTAAAACTGCCTTCTTGATTCAGGTATATGCCATAAACCCTGCCATTTGGTTCAGCTAAATGAAATAACTCACCCCTCTGTTCAACTGTGTGTAATAAACACACTAAGCTTCATGACTGCAGCAGCTTCTCCATCAAGGAGCCCAGACCACCTTATGCCAGCTGTCCTATCCATGTGCTTATCTATTGCACAGTCTCTCACTGCCCCTCATCAGGATTCTGGGACAGAAGTTATGCTAGAATCTAGAATTTCTTGAGGTTTCAATATTCAGTCTTGTTAGCACAGAACATCAAGTTTACCAGTTATGATTCCACCAGAACTAAATAATACACACACACACACACACACACACACACACACACACACACACACACACACACACACACACTTCCATTTATAAACCTCTGTTACCGATGAGGTGATTTTCTACAGTAGCTTATTTTTCACTTCAGTTTGGTAATAGAAATTTGACCTATGACCTCACTTTTTCATTAGCTTCAAGAAGATTTGTTGTAAGTTTTGCACTTATTAGAATGTAAATGCTGGCCTGGAAACTAGGAACTCTGATAATTTAGTGGGCTTGTAAAAGGATAGTGCATTTTCTTATAAACAGGAAATAGTTAAAAATGGAAAATTATTATTTTATAAATACCATTAAATAGATTATTCAAGTAACATTACAGTTGAACATACCAAATAACTTGTGATAGAAAAAAACTGAATTTTATTATGTGACTTGTAGGAATTAGTTATGTCAAATCTAAGCCTCTTGTTAAATTTTATAATGTAATCAATTCCAACAACTCTTGAAAAATGCTCCTTGAAGTTAAAGGAGGACTCAGTTACTGTAAACACAATCAAATAAAAATATAATAATAATAATAATAATAATAATAACTGCAAGTCTCTCCCTTTGTTATATTTTTCTTCTTTTCTAATTTACTTTCATCAGGAATTTGTATCAGTCCTGAATTAATAGGCAGTTACTGCTCAAAGCTCAGAAATGAAACTTTACTGATGCTTGGTGCCATGAGATACACACTAGTAAGGTATTGAAAGCTAGAGACAATGCATTGGGGATATTTTACATATTTTGATAGATTATCATGAAAAATATTCTAGAAATGTTGCCTTTTCATATTAAAGCAACCCTGTGCTAAATACATCTTTAAATATCAGTTCCCCAGCTCTTCCAGATTTCAAATGGAATTATCAAGACAAATATAAGTACAATTTGTTTCAAAGATCTTGACACTATTAGGGTATTGTTTTCTTAATAATCCTTGCTGTTAAGAAAGTTACTACATGCCAAAAACATGAAAATGCTATGGTCTTGATAGCAATTCTTTTGTAAACTCCTATAAACACAAAGTTTCTCTCCTCGAGAGCAATGTAAAGAACTATTGACAGTGAAGAGAACTTTAATTTTCAAAACTCACCAATAATTGGCTCAGGCACTCCCTCCTTAAGGGGTTAGATTTTTTTTTGTTTTTGTTTTTTGTTTTTTTTTTGAGACAGGGTTTCTCTGTGTAGTTTTGGTGCCTGTCCTGGATCTCACTCTGTAGACCAGGCTGGCCTCGAACTCACAGAGATCTGCCTGTCTCTGCCTCCCAAGTGCTGGGATTAAAGGTGTGCCCCACCACCACCACCACCAGGCAAGTGGTTAGATTATTGTGGGCTTAAATGCAGACTTTTTTCCTTCCAAATTATGTCATCATATACAAGCGATATAATATCTCATAGCCAAATTCCTCCCTTGCAAGGTGGGGATAATTCCAAACTTAAAAGGTGGTTACACAATACATGGCAAAGTACAAGTGTACTATTAAATGCCTGGAATAAAGTAAGTACTGCTAAACATGCTCACTGATGTGGTTGCATTTATTATTTGTAATTCATTTATTTGTTAAAAATTTTCAAGTATTGATTAGGTACTCTACTAGTCAGGGTTCCCTAGAGGAACAGAAGTAATAGAATATACATACACCCATCTACCTATATCTATCTCTGTTAAATATTTATATCTATCTATATAAATAGTAAAAGGGAATTTATTAGAGTGACTTACCCACTGTGATTCAAACAGTCTTACAACTGTCTGGTGATAGAAAGACAAAGCATCCAGTATTTGTTCTATCAGTGAGGCTGGGTGTCTGGACCACCCCAATGTGGTGCTATAGTCCCAAGGAATTCCTACAGAGACAGTCATCTTCCATTCATGTTGGAATCAAGGAAATCCCTCACAGTAATGCCAGCTATTGGATTTAACTGATTCTGGATGTAATCAGTTAATAACCAAAGTTAGCTACCATTGTAACTTCAATTTTATATTTACCATGTTAATTGCTCATCATCTTATACCAATTTAGGTTAAAGGAACACTATTTTATCTTTTATATACACAGAACAAACAAAGAAAAAAATTCAACAACAATAAAAAAGCTAGGCCAACAAGATGGCTCAGTTGGTAAAAATTTGTCCCCAAGCTTAACAGACAACTTGAGTGTTATCTCTGGACCTACATGGAGAGAACAGACTCCTAAAAAGTGTCTTTTGAGCTCTATAAATATGCCTTGGCACATGTATATGTACACATAATACACACAAAGACAAAAATTGAAATTTAAGATGTCTCTAGTCTTATAACAATATTTTTCATCCACATGCCCCACATATTACTAAATTTAGGAATAAGTCAGTTTATATTATCATGAGTTGCTAATTTTTGCTGTTTTTATTTTATCTGAGACTAGGTTTCATATACATCCCAAGTAGGCCTTCTTCTCAGTCTTTGGAGGGGTAGAGAACTCCAGTTGTGTTTAACATGTTTACCATGTTGTCTTTAATCTTCTTTTACACTAAATGAAGTACATCCTTTTCATTTGGTAGGAAAAGCGTGTGCTTTGAACTCTGGCTGAGTGGTTTTCTCTCCTCGAATAGCTGATTCCTCAACCCATAGGATTGATTGGATTTTTCCACAGCCTCACTCTGAGTATTACTTTCTTCCATTTTTCCAGATGCCATAACAATTTCTGAGAATCACTGAGTCCTAAATAAGATAATGTTGCCTATTTTAGCACCTCGTGCTGAGTCAATGCTCAATAAATGACAGTTACCATTTTCAGTAAAATTACTTAAAATAAGGCATTTTAATTAATGAAAGTGGAATTTCTCTTATACTTAAAATTTTCCATTACAGTCTTATTTAAACTTTCTATAATTTTAAAGTCTTTTTTTTTTTCTAAAGAAAGTGCTATCAGAAATACTGAATACTACATAACCTTAGAGGTTTGGGGAGAAGATGAGGACTGATTGAAAACCTTCAAGAAAAAAATTCAATGGCAATCAGGTGTTAAAAGTTTAATTAGGAAATTCATCCCTTGCACATGGGCTAATGCAGACTGTGGCAAGCTGCTTAATTTTCAATTCTCAGGCTATTTTACATTGTCAACATTCTATTTAGTAATCTTGGGGGAAATAGCATCAAAAGCAGACAAAGAAAAATGTTTCACTTTCCTGCAGCTGACTCCCTGATTGCCTGACGTTTAGTTACATTTGGGCATCTGTCTCAGGAACTCCCATTGTCTGAAACCATATGCAAACTGAAGTGTGCTTTGGGGTACAGACAAGAGGACAGAATTGGTACTTGGATTCACCATCCAGCAGCAGTGGGAGAAGCTGGACAAGCCTAGGATACTTCATACAGTTCATTTAATGAACTGTTACTTTATTATTTTGCAAAGCTTCCGGAATGCACGTTTATGATATAAAAAATGCTTTGCATACTGCTTCATCGAAAGAGGACCTCATTTAGATTAACCTGTGACTTCAACAGCAGGTGGTCGAATGAGCCAACTGCTTCAATTACTGCTTTTGCGCATGACTTTCATGTGTTGCTAAGATTATCAGAGGAACCTGATTACATCCCCTTAGACACTATTGTTGGCACGATGATTAAGCTGTTATTTTTTTTTTTTTAAGACTGGGAAACTAAAAGGCTTTTTGGCATGAGGCAAAAGCTCTGTGTATAGAGATCAGTAAGATAGTGTGTATCATTGCCCTGTAGCTTATCTCCACATATACAGCTCCCTGGTGGATCCCTATGATAAACATTATTGGAACAATTAGCTGCTGCTGACACAGAATCCAGACACAATAGCCATGGCCAGCAGCACAGAGCCAAAAATTATGGAGCCAAAAACCATAAAAAGCAACACCAAGCCAGTCTCCCCATTCAACTGCTGTCATAAACCCCTCCCGGTGCTGTGTTTGCATAGCTGCCTTCCCCGATATGCCGCCGTTAGCACAGAGGCAGGGGCTGCAGCTCTTGCCTTTGTCTAGCCGAAATTACAAGTCATTGAATTAGTATGTCATCTTTATTGTGCTGTCATGCAGCGGAGGTGAGGAAGGCTCCCGTAATGGATGGGAGAGTTTGATGGCCTGAGAGACAGGCTCACAGATGGTTGTTGATATAAAGCAGTTTTCCCCCTTTAAAAAAGAGCAAGAAGGAAAAGGGGGAGAAGCGCAAAAAAAAAAAAAAAAAAAAATCCCGCTTAAGATGGATTGGGACTGATTTGCGATGTGATGCAGAGATAGCTGTACAAGTCTCATGTTTAAGAACTTTGTGAGTCTGGAATATAAGACAAAGGCAACCAGGGCAAACCTTACTGAGGAATGCATTTATTAGACATATAAAGCAATGTTTCACATTCATTGGTTGCTGATAGGATTATTGTGGTTCTTAGAAAATTTCTCATAACCTTTCTAAATAATTTCGAATGATTAGATAATGTGAGAAAAGTCAACTATCTTAAAGTTAGAAATGAGCGTTTTGAATATTACAGGAAATACCTAATTCTGCACTAGTGTTATTAAATCGGTTTCCTAGAAATTCTACACCGTGACTGAGAGTTTGAAGATAGTAAAAGACATGTTTTTTATTTCAATGATTTACTGTTTTTACTACTTTTTTATCTTCAGTTTCATTCATATTTTAACAGATTGTTGGGTCTTTTTGTGTCTGTGTGTCTACTAGAATCAATGAGATGCACAACAGAATATCACTTTAAAGGATAAAAAATTGTTTCTTTTGTCACAATTATTCAAAAGGCTGATACAGCCTAAAAGCAACTGATTTTTAATCAGACCGTATTTCCCAGAAAGAACACCCTTCCTGCCAGTATGCTTGGCTTAAGAAGCAAACTAATTACACCTAAGAGTTCACAGAACTTTCAGTGTGCTGATGCTTTTTGTTGGTCTTTCCCTTATACACAAGGAAAGCAGAAAAAAGCCTCAGTGGTGTGCTTTCCTATTGTATGAGATAGATGTATAGGCATACAGAAACTTTTCACAAACTAACGTACATGTGATTATTTTAAAAGGCTTCGCTCATGGCTGCAGCTGACTCAGCACTTCCTGCTCCTGCCCAGGGCTAGGGTCAAGAGTTCATTCCCAGGGCTAGGGTCTAGAGTTCATTCCTAGCACCCACATGGCAGCTCACAACTACCTTAACTCCATTCCGGGGGGGCCCAATGTTGTTGATAGGCAGTACATTCTATGGTGGACAGACATACAGCAGTCAAAACACTCTTTTAGTTTGTTTGACATACATTTTTAAAAATAGTTAAAAATGAGCTGGGCGGTGGTGGCGCACGCCTTTAATCCCAGCACTCGGGAGGCAGAGCCAGGCGGATCTCTGTGAGTTCGAGGCCAGCCTGGGCTACCAAGTGAGTTCCAGGAAAGGCGCAAAGCTACACAGAGAAACCCTGTCTCGAAAAACCAAAAAAAAAAAAAAAAAAAAAAAAAAAAAAAAAAAAAAGTTAAAAATGCATTCGGTCATATGCGGAACAATCAAGAGACATAAATCCAGAGGAACAGAATGGTAGAAATTAGCTCTGTCCATGAATGTCCTCAAGGGTAAAAAGCAAGTCCTTGTTTTGTTTTCTGTTGCTGTTGTTGTTTGTTCGTTTTGTTTTGCAGCTTTCTGGATCTTTCCAAAGCAGTATTTCAGAAAGCTATGTGAAATTAGAAGTGCGAGCTTAGTTCAGAATTAACTTTCTATTCAGCGACATTATTATATTTGTTACATGTACATTATCAGATTTTGTTTCCAAATTTTATGAACATTTCCTATTTATTTGAAGATGATGATGCTGACTTGCAATTTGTTATGAAAAGCAGCCTGGATAAGAAAGACACTGTTGGTGATTTGAGCCCATAGAATGGAAGGGAAACATGGATGGACTTTGAGGTCTCATTATGTTACCTGTTAGCTGACTACTCTTGAACTAGTTTATATGAGCCTGATGTTTTCATTAATAAATACAAGGGAGAATGAATAGCTCAGACGTATGAATAATGACAGCAAATGACCTGATCATAGCTTGGGGATGCGTTTTCCTGGTTTAAGAATTACAAATTGCAATTCATTTTTCCAGTGTTTCCTGTATCAGCAATTGGGCAGAACCAATAGATTCAGATCCTGGAAGAGGACCTGGAAGTTTGGGCATAGAAGATAAGGCAGAACATACAGAATGATCTTCTAACCAGGTGTTCTAGTTTGCCTACCAAAAGTGAGTATGAAGGCTTTCCAAGTCAGTCTGAGTATATGTGGGTCCAGCGAGCAGACTCTGGACCATGGGGCACAAGGTCCTAGCTACTGGTAGAAAAAACACATATGCACGAAACCAAGAATGTCATTAGAGTTATCATCACTTAAAAATTAGCATTGCTAATCAGAGCGGTTTCATCCAGAAACTGGTAGAAACAGATGCAGAGACCCACAGTCAAACATTAGGCAGAGCTCAGGGAATCCTGCTGAAGAGAGGCAGGAGGGATTGTAATAGCCGGAAGGTTAAGAACATCCCAAGAAAACCCACAGAATCAACAACTAACCTGGGTTCATAAGAGGAGCTCACAGAGACTGAACTGACAACCAAGGAGCCTGTGTTGGATTGACCTAGGCCCTCTGCATATATGTCACAGTTGTGTAGCTTGGTCTTCTTGCGGGACTCCTAACAGTGGGAGAAGGGGCTGTCGCTGACTCTTTTGCTGGCTTTTGGGACCCTATTCCTCATATTGGGTTGCCTTGCCCAGCCTTAATACAAGGAAGGCAAGTTGCTTAGTCTTACTGCAACTTGATATGCCACGTTTTGTTGTTATCCATGGGAGGCCTGCCCTTTTCTGAAGAGAAACAGAGGAGGAATGGGTAGGGATTGGGGTGGGGGGGAGTCCGAGGGAATGTGGGGGAGAAGGACTGGAAAGAGAGGAGGGAGGGAAAACTGAGGGTTGGATGGAAAATAAATTAACAAATAATTAGCATCTTTGAGTCTGTTATAGAGACAATGACAATTTACTCTGTACAAAAGACAATTTCTGTTATACATAATACTGAGCTGAATTAACATAAATATGTACATCACCAAGATAGATTTATCTCTGAATTGGTGTTGGGATAAGATGGTTTCCATAGAGAATTCCTGAAAAACCTGTGAGCAAGGAGATAGGGTGGATGGAGAAGGTCCAAGAATGCTGAGATAGATCACTACTTTTGCCACAGTAAAAAGGCGAAATTACTCAGTGTTTATAGGTGCCAAAGCATTTTGTTACATACCTTTCTTTCTTTCCCTTTTGATTTCATCCTTCTCATAAAATCTTAATTAATTTCCTGGATGAGAACTAAAATAAAGCCAAGGAACAAGAAAATTTGTGTGTTCATTTTAGTCAAAGGGGATTGTTATTTAAATGTCAAAAAATAGGCATATCTGTATTCTGCTGTTCTAGAGTTGTCTTGAGTAGTGTTTTAATGGTTAGGTCACAGGTTATATGTGATATAAACTGATTTCAGCTTAGTCATCTTTTCTATTTTTTTCTTGTAGCCTGAAACTCGATCTTTCCCATAAATGCTGGGGCTCCACTGCTTTTGCCTCTCTGGGCATCATCTCCTTTCTTTGGGCTTTGCTTCTTACTTACGAGGTGACTGAGAACTAGACAGTGATTTGAAAAGACCACAGAATCAAAATTTCGTCAAAATTAGCTGGATTTGATTTAGCAATTATAATAATAAGCAATACTAAGTAGGTAATGTCATCATCTGTCAGTGTTATTTTTATTCACTAATTGTATAAACTGTAAGTGAATGCATCTTGGACCACTGCAAAAATGAATGTAGGTTTTCTCTACATCTCTATCTCTCTCTCTCTTCTCTTTTTCTTTTTGTGATTTCTCTGTTTTTAATGCTATCGCCTCCTATGAAACATTTTTATGCTAATACTTGTAAATGTATTTCAAGTCTCAGCTTTGTCACTGAGTTTAATAATAGTTATGTAACATTAATATTTCCCTAAGTCAGTCACTAACATCTTTCTCAGTCCTTCCTTGTATATTATGAGACTCTAATTATCCTACACTTCAATATTCAATTGTAGAGAGGGAACCAAAACTTAACTTGTAACTGGAGGATTGCCCAGTCACTTTGTAGAATGTCTTCAAGATTTTATGATAATTCCTCATTCTAAGTATGTCCATCTTCTATCTCCCTTAGACCAACAACCATCTTTAGTCTCTTTTTGCTTCTTGTTCTTGGACATTTTCTAATCAGTACAATCTAGTTCCATGCCATGAATATCCCCCTACACATACACCCTTAAATACACCCCTAATCATACAACCCCTACACATATACCCCCTACACATACACTACCTACAATATACCCCTACACATACACCCCTGCACATGCACCCCTGCACATACACACACCTGCCGTGTTTTCTCTCACAGTATTAATCTGCTAGGGCAAGCCACCTAACATTTGATATCTGCACTGAAAACAACCTCTGAGGAACCCTCCCTTCTCCTACAATTTCTCCTTTCCTTGGCTTCTCCCTGGTCCCTCTCAGAACGTTAGAGGCTTCTTGCCTTTCACGAGTTTCAAATATCTTCCCTGGTTGATACTCAAAAACATTTGTATCTTGGTAATTTTCTTTTTAATCATTTGCATAAAACTTGTACAAAGAGAGACTCTAGTTTAACAGGCCCATTCACGTTTTAAATATTTTTTTAGATAATTACCTAATTACGATATTTATCTTTTTCATTTCTTTTCTTCAAACTCTCCCATATACTCATTCTCACTCTCCTCCAAATTAATGGCTTGTATATTTATATGTATATACATATATATTCCTAAATATGACCTGTTCAGTTTCTAAAATTATACCAGTATGCATGTTTTCAGGGCTGATTTTTTTTTTTTCCTGCATAGGAAAAACCAGCCAGTGTGCTTCTCTGGGGAAGGGCACCTCTCCTGCTTCTGGCTTTCTGTAGTGGCCTGTAGTTCTTTGTTTAGGACTGAAGCCTCATAGGCTTTGCTCCAAAAGGTTAGGCTTATCCATTGGTGTCATTCTTGTTTAGCTCACGTATGGTTACTCCCTAAAGGTAGAAGGTAAATCCCTATTGCAGAAGACACCATGCATGTCAGACACAGGGTTCAGAGAACTCTGAGCAGGAACTGACCTGAATGGCCCCTCCCTGAGAATTATCTTTTTGGTATCAGAAGGCACCATACAAGCTTCCAAAGAAGGGAGGTGACCAATAGTTCTATTCAGCTTTGATACCTATTTAACAGATCAGCAACCATTATGGCATCATAACCCTAAGGTTGCAGTGGGGGCTCATGGTAACCAACAGCTCTCTAATGGTACTTAACCACCTGCTCAACAGGAGGGATACCATTCCTGTTTCTGGAAACCTAGCAAATTACCCAGTGTTAATGAAGTCATGATTATTGGAGGGGAATCTACAGTGACTGATTTATTATGGTATGTTGCTAGGCTGTGAGGTTTGAATGAAAATGGCCCCCATAGGCTCCTAGGGAGTGGCCCTATTTGACTGTGGCCTTGTAGGAGTAGGTCAGGCCTTGTTGGAGGAGGTGTCATGGGTAGTAGGTTTGGGGGTTTCAGTAGCTTAAGCCAAGCCCAGTCTCTTTTCCTGCTGCCTGCTGATCCGATGAGAACTCTTTGCTCCTTCTCCAGCACCATGTCTGCCTGTGTGCCACCACACTTCCTGCCATGACAGTAATGGACTAAACCTCTGAACCTATAAGCCAGCCCCATTTAAATGTTTTTCTTTATAAGAGTTTCCATGCTCATGATGTCTCTTCACAGCAATAGAAACCCTAGCTAAGACACAGACTAACTTAGCATATTCCCTAACAATAGCATATAATCGTGCGTCCCTACCTGTACAGGTAAGTGTAGTTTTCACTGCCCAGCCACTTCTCAGAAGTTAGTGCATGCCCATACATGCAGTGCAGATGTAATTTCTTCCCCCAGTTCTCATACTGTCATTTGTTTTCTCTGTGACTTTTACTTGCCAGCACTTTTTGTTCAATAGCCTTTACCATGTTATAGATCTCTAAAGATTATCTTCTCCCCTTTCTCCAGAAACTCTGTCCCTGTTCAAGCTTAAGCTCTTGGTGAGCCAGATATGATTCAGTTATCATTACATTATCAAAATACATCACTGTAATTTCTTAGCAATACTCAATAACTATTATTTTAATGCAGAGAATTATTAAACCTCAATGCTTGCCTTAGTACATGCTTCTTGAAATTCCGTGGTCAGCTTAATTGGTAGAATTAAAAGGTTTCAGACAGCTGAATGAAATTATGTTGTAAATTCTCAAAACTATGAAATCACTGATTTTTTTAATGATTTTTAACTGTTTGTTGAGACTTGCATTCTGAATGCTGTCCTTTAGTTTCACATTTTGTAACCTCAGATAGTTGTCTCTATGAAGGAATTATACAGTGTTAGAGAGATGGATTTCAAAATTAGCAGGTGAGATTCCAGCAGACATATGTTCAGCTATAATCCATGAATATAGAGGCAGCTTCACATTTTACGTTGAGAGCAATTGGCAAAATAGTTAATGGAATTGACACCAAGAAAAAGTAAGTTGTTTAACTGAGGGCAAATGAAACAAAAGACTAAATCTCTATCAGGAAGTGCAGTTCAAATATAGTGTTGTTTAAAATGTTGTACTCCAACCTCATGGACTTGCTGAAGATGAGGGAGGGGCAAAGGAATAGAAAATACTCAAGGAGGTTGAATTCACCCCCTGACTTCACACTCAGATAAACTTGCAAATGCAATTGGTTTATTTTGTATAAATAAGCAAGAATGCTGGAAGAAGCTAAATATCTTCATAAAACAAAACATTATGATACCAGAAACCCTTAGGAATAGCACTAATGCTTTTAAATGAAGGTTTTATTTGTCTCTGAGCTGCAAAAAGGAGTCACTAATGAGATGTCATTTAAATTCTAACACCTGTTTAATGGCAGTTTTTCTCTATCCCCAAAGAGTAGCTGTTTATGAATGTTTGCAGCTTTCCAAGTGTATCTACAAGAATTGTTTTTCATAAACAATGTGTGCTTCTTGCTCACATGCTCCAGCTGCATTATTACAGCGCATGATAAAAATGGTCGGCTGTGGCATGTTTTTGTTAGATGGGTTTCAAATACTGAAAGTTAAAAGTTAAGATTTTGTGATCTTATAGCAAATATTCATTAGAAACTTCATGTTTACAGATACAGTTAGTGTACAGAGCTATAAGACAAACATGATTTCCAGTTGTATTCTTACTGAAATAAGATGGAAAATACTATGATGGAAAATGTGCCCACACATTTCCTGCTCCAAGAACACAGTGTTATTCATAAATGAGCATACATGCAGAAGAAATGTTTCTTGAGGTTTTTTTTTTTTCATCCAACAAGTCAATAGATGGAATGTCAGAATGAGACTATATCATCCTTTTCTACTACTTTTATGATTTTTCTCATATAAACAATTTCCTTGTTAAGAAAATTTCAAAACAAAAACAAACAAACAAAAAAAAAACAGCCCACAATAACCGTTGAAATGCTCCTGTATGGTTTCTCTCAAAATTAATCAGAAGAAATAACAAATATTCTATGGCCAAATACATAAAAAAAATCTACTAGAGAAAGTATTTTCCTTCAATGTCTGACTCTTTTTGTGGTCTCACTTTTGAACAAACCATTCTCATGGCTATTGTCCACTAATAGTAATTCAGCACAAGTAATACATAAATGCACTCTTAACGATTCACTTTTATCTAGAGAAATTCAAGTGTAAATTTCTTGAAGTAGGAATTTTATGAAAATGAGAATATGAAATCTCAAAGGTGATTCCTTCTGGGAAGGCTGTGAGACCCTTGTTTTAAGAATGTGCATCTTGTACCTGGTAGGACCGTAGTTGTTCCCTTCACATGCTGGATATGAGACAAAGCAATTCTTGTTTGTAAGTAAAGCCGTCTTGTCCTGGGGAAAGGTGAGACCAGGGTCCCATGGAGGAAATCTTCAGAGCTCAGGATTTAAGATGAGTTTACTAAGCTTACTGAAAAGAGAAAAACTAAGTCATGACATGCTCCACGTGTGGACCTGGACAGCTCTATAAAACCTAAGTGTTCTGCGTATTAAAGGAAGAAGGAACAAAATTGTCTCAGATGTGATTATATTATGCTGAAAACTAGTCTACATTTCTTCCTCGCAGTCATTATTTTTCCAATTTCTTAGTGCCAAATCAGCTACTCTCCCCTCTGAAGATCTTGTCCTCTTTGAGATTCTAGTCATTGAAAGAATTTTTTTCAATGAGCAGAACAATGCGATCTTTCTTTTTTTAGTGTTTAAAAATGCTCTCTACCTTCCCTCTCTTCCTTTCTCTCTGCCTCTATATAATCATACAAATATACATAAACATGTGCTGGAGAACCGGAAAACATCATGAGTTCTGGGTTTATACAATTTTTATTTATAGGTGGAATCTCACTGTTTAATCTGTGTTCTAATTACTCACAGGATTTATTCACAATTGCTTGACACACACTTCATGCTGAGCCCAGGGAAATAAGCATATTCTTTTTTTTTCCTGTTGCAGCTCTTTCCTTGACTTATGAAAGCCAAATATCCATTCTGTATGGAGAGATGAATCAGCAATCCATATAATATCTATTCATCATACATATTTCACAAGGAGGATATTGTGGTGACTGCAAAGTTCTTACAAAAAATAATATGGAAATCCGGAACTTGATGTGGAGTGTCAGAGAGCCTCTTACTATTATTTACCTTATCAGCTTTTGCTTTCTGAAATCAATGGAAGGGCATCAAGTTCAGCTAATCCATATTTCTGAGTATGAAATTGAATTTATAGTCTGTAGTATGTTGACTACCGCTCGCATTTAAGGCATAATTGATTTTTATTGAAAAGCCAGCAGGCACATCAAAAATTTCCACAAACCACAAGGATGTTAAATTTTACCCTGTTTAGATAATAGTGTGGCTTTATTTATCCTTTAAAATGAAGCTTTTATATTTATATCAGCAAATGCCATGGAAGTGTGACTGATACCTTGTGAAACCATAAATCCATGGTTCTGTAAAACTGTGCTGCACAGAAATAGCAACTTTATATTTCAAAGGTAAATGTCTATGGTTGGTTTGTTTTAAGGATAAATGGATAAATGGAATAATAAATCTAGCACCATATCATGTCATATGGCAACATTCTTTCCCCTGAAACAACAGCTTGTACCAGTTTTTCTTTTTTTCTCTTTCTCTCACATTCTTTCTGAGTTTCATTTTATCTTCTGCTTTACACATTATGTAGTTTGTTTGCAGAGTCTTTATGCATATGTTATTCTTACAAAAGTATATTTTTTTAAATCAATCATTAATCCTAGCATGTTATGCTTTGTTAAGTTTCATTAAAATGCCCCCAGCCCATATGATAAGCCGATGTGCTCCACCTCTATATCTTTAAATTTTAGAATGAAAATATTAGTGAATACCTTTGTCATAGAATTCATGAGCCTAACATCAAGAGTTGTGTGGACTTAAACATTGGGCTTTGTCTCTAATGGGTATGACATCATAATGACATGGATATGAGATCATAAATGTCATAGGTTAGGTTTTCTTTGAACCCTCCAAAATTACAACAGTATTTACATGGAGGAATCAGGATACATTGTATAGAGTTTGGGAAATGTATGGGATGTATTAGGTCTTTGTAGGAAATAGATTGTATCCAGGGCCTCATTGACTTGTGCTAGCCAAGGGAGGGTAGACATTCGTGACCAGAAGAAAGGTCAACTCATTGAGAGATCCATTGTCCTGTGCTTATCGGGCTTTTAAGCATCTTATGAGGCAGACATGCATGTAGTTGAAATACCTACTTACCATTATCTATACTTATACCCCATTTCCATTTTAGACTTAAGATATTTTAAGTTTTTATTTTACTTTGTTTTTAGTTATGCGCTCTGTTTGTATATATAGGTCTGTGCGTGTTTGAATGTAGGTGCCCACAGATTCCAGAAGAGGGGATGGCAAGCTCTGGAGGTGGAGTTACAAGTAGTTGGGAGCAGCCCAATGTGCATGCTGGGAACCAAATTTAGGTCCTCTACACCAGTATATGTTCTTAACTGCTGAGTCCTCTTTCCAAACTTATAATTACAAACTTTTAATATGGCCTAATATGCCCTAACTTTTCTAGGAATCAAACTTAATGCAAATTGAGAGAAATTGTTTTGAATTTCATTCATTATTGGTCACCAATGGCAGCTGTTTATAGTATTGTTGCATCAAAATAATGACTTTACTTCAGCTTAATTGGTAGCTGATGCTTCTAACAAACTTAGAATAGTTCTTGCATATATACCAGTGGTAGACTCCATGTCTCCCTTATACAAGAGGTTTTAAATGTTCACATTTCAAAATATATACTGTTTTGCTATGATGTACTTTCTTTTTTTATTACCTTTGTTTTATAGTTGGGACACAGGCATGGTGTTGGGGGTTTTTTTAGTGATAGCCTCAACATAGCTGTAGTATCTATGAATTTCATTTCACAATAGTAAATGAAGTATAAAATACTTGCAAAAAAGTAGGTACCAGATCTGTTGAGGTTGAAAGCAGCCACCTTTTGATATCAAGGAACACATGCATTAGTTAGAAAGTTTCAATGGCAAATCTTGAGGTTATTTTAATACAACAATAATTTCCAATGAGGAAAATAGTGTCTCTGAGGGCTTTAAATATGTACCAATAAGCATTTAGTGCCTATATTTTTCTGTGTATGTATGAAGAGTGCTCAAAACAATTTGTCATATTCACAGAAATAAAATGATGAAACATAAAGAGATTATACATTAATCTCTCAGGAGTAAACCTGGCAGGGAAAAGCAGTATAACTTTCACAAAAGCAGGTACTATCAAAGCAATGTTTGACAGGCTTAGGGACAAATCTTGTTAATAAGTAAGAGGATTTGTGCTTGGCTCTGTCACATGCCACTTTGAAAACCTACCTACAAACTGTCTACAGATTTCATGCCCATCTTCCCCTCTGTGCTGTTCCAGGGTGTTTTACCCCACCATTTCTCTCTACTTTAGCTGGTGGTATTATTTACTAGCTTTTATGAGAATGGCGTGTGTATGATGACTTTGTGGTAGATCTATAGTTAACACAATATTTGCTGTATCATTTCATTTTTATTTAACGTTTTGTTGTAGGACATTTTTATATCTTTTGTCAGTATTAGATATACAAAATGCCTTATTGATGTGAAGAGAAAGCAAAGCAAAGTTTATTTTAATTGCTAATTTTAAAATAAAGTTTTATTTTAAAAACTAGTATTAAAATATAAATAGTAAACTATATATGAAGAAAATGTGTTGCTCTTTAATTTTAGATATGAATTTTTAACTAAATCAAGATACTTATAAGAATTCAAAAGTTTTCTAAGGTGTTTTCAAATGAGTTTTAATTCTAAAAACTGGGTCATTTCTAGTGTGGGACTTGATCTGGGTGTCTCATGACATTTGCATTTGCTGTTGCTAGAGCGGGCAGTTTCTGTAGACCATCTTCCAGTCTATAGATTGATGTGATGCAGTGCTCTTTTAAGAGGAACTGGTCCTCTTAAAACACATATCCTAGGACAAAAAGACTAATTGGCAGACTAATTGTGTCACTCATGAATATCAAAGATGTCAGAACTATAGGATTGGAAATGATTTCTGGAGGACCAGCAGTACTCATGTGACAGCCTTCTCTTTGTTCAACTTTAAGCACAGAACAAGGTTGTCCTTCCACAGTACTCAACAGCTGGATGAAAAGGAAAAACAAAGCTGATGTGCCAGATGGTTTATCTGTATCCTATCTAACATCTGGGTATTTTTTAAACATTTAGATGATTGGCTGAGTTTTCATTTTACATCTGTATACTTTTTGGCACTTCTTTGATTACACATGCTGTGCTTATGCATTTGCATGTGTGCGTTGAAGAAAAAAAAAGTCACCAGTAACTCAGACAAAACTTTCCAGGAAAAAAAAAAAAAAAGAGCAGCGAGCTTTGTGTGCAATCAAATTTCTCTGAAGTTCCAAATCTGAAATGAAGACTTGGATGCTGAAGTTCAAATTTGAACATTTCTGAAAGACAGTGACAAAGTATGAAAGGCATGACAGCCTCTTATGGTTTCAACTCAAATATCAGTAGACACCAGACATGACTCTCTGGAAGGGAATCAGAGGCTACTTGGGTAAAGTTAGTTTATTGCCTGGGCATCTTACCTATGTTGACAAAGAAAAAATTCAAGATAATATGTTTACAAATATTCTTTCTTAGAAAAGAATTTAAGTGGACATGTGACTTTGAGCCCTCACATAAAATGGCAGGTGTGGTGATATATTGTGTGCCCTAATAAAATTTGCTTGAAGATCAGAGAACAGAACAAGCCACTAGATTCAACATAGATGCCAGGCAGTGGTGGCACACATCTTTAATCCTAGCACTCCAAAGGCAGAGATCTGTCTATATCTGTGTGTTCAAAGACACCCTGGACTACATGAGATTGATTCCATCTAGGAGAGAAAACAGAGCCAGGCAGTGGTGGCACATACCTTTAATCCCAGTACTTGAGACCTCATGCCTTTGCTTGGGAAGTATACACACCTTTAATCCCAGAAAGTGATGGCTGGGTGAGAAAGGTATTTAAGGCGTGAGGAGACAGGAACTAAAGGCTTTTAGGCAGAAGCGTCCCTTTCAGCTAGAGGATTTTTTGGCTGGAGCCTTTCAAGGGGGGATAAAAGAGGATTTCAGTCCAAGGATTCCTGGAATTGGTGAGGTGAGACATGGCAGTGGCTTGTTCCTTTGTCTTTCTGATCTTCAGGCAAATTTTATTAAGGTACACAATATATCACTAGAGCCACAGGTCTTTTTGGCATGATTATCAGAGAATGCCAAGCAAGCAGGTACATAATTGTGGTGCCCATTTAAGAAGGTACAAAGATTTACATTTATTGTGGCTTTTGAACTTTTAAGGCACTTTGCAGTTATGATCCCATTTTGTGTAAAACCCTTCCAAAATCTAGGGCTTCTTGGTGTTGATTTAGACAATTTCCATTTTTGGTGAGTAGAGAAGAAAGTGAGAAAGGGACTTCTGTGGGGCAAACCTACTAGGGTTTTGTATTGTAACAGGTGACTTCATGTTCAATATGTATTTTCTTAAATTCTCCGAAGTTAGCTATAGTGAGTTGGGTTTTAACTATTGTTTCAGCTGAATTGTAGTCATATGTTTATCTTTAGTCAATTCATTTGACTAATTTCAGAGATGATATTCCTTACACACAAATAAAATGGGACTATCTACCCCATAGTCTTATTATAAAAATTGAGATTTTTGCATGCTAATACCAACAAACTGCCCAATATTTAGCATAATGGCTGCCCCATGCTCTCTGACATTTTAGAAGTGAAAAAGTGGAGGCCCAGAGAGTTGACAGTGATCATAGAAGTAGGATGCCCCTGAAGAAAGGAGTTGAGTCACATTTATATCAGTCTCAAATGATACTCTGCTCATCATTCTAATATTAATTATTTATGAGAACAATTGAGATTAATCCAAAAATAGCACATCTTTAGTTACATCATAATTTCACATATTATCACTTCTCATTATCAAACTATGACTACAACATAATAGAGCAGTGCGCAGCAGTAGCAAAACTGATGCTACCTTGTCTTCCTATGAGCACAAGAGTGAGAAGTACTGGACCCAAATCTCCACCTCCTTTGGTGCACTATGTTTCATTGGAGACAACACCTTCCTTAAAGGTGACTGGTCTAGTCTTCACTCTGACCCTAATGCCTATATGTGGATGATGTGGTTTAACTAGAACTATTTTCTGGAAAGGAGCAAACACAAACCCTATCCATCAGGAATTTTCTGTCCCACAGAGATTCTCAGACAAGTCCTTGATTACATGATAAATTATTATAAGCTAGAGTAAAATTAAGTTGCATTTGGAGGGCATGACAAAACATAGAATTACAGCAAGAGGCATCCTAGAAACCCTTACAAAGAAAGTACCATTGAGAGGCCTCAGGCAGGGCCTGGTGTTGGTACCCACCGCAGCAGATTCCTAGGGTAGGAGGGCAGAGCATGACTTTAAAAAGCAGCTCTACATTTTGAGAGCACATGGGCACGGCACGTTTAAAAAAGTATAGTGATAGAAGATACTGAAATCATGTATCTAATTCACCCCAATTGTAGAAATCTTTATGAAGACACTGAATTTTAGCTGATAGCCATGAGATAGTTTTGAATTACTCAACCATGAGTTAAAGTGATGATTTAAAAGTAACTTCCCTGGAGAAGCCTATTTTCTCCAGCTATCAACATTGTTTAGTGGCCTGTAGTTTTCTGTCTAGGGTTGTAGCCCATGAGATTTCCACCTTCCATGTTAGCATGTTGATTTTTATTATCCTTGTTCATTTCATGCTTAGGTCACCCTCTTGTCAAGACTTTATGGGTGTAGTGTTCCTATTATTTCTAGGAGAAGCAGTCTCACTGTAGACATCCTGCTTTTTCAGCTCTTAAAATCTTTCTAAGGTCTGTTTCCTGAGGGAATATATATTGTCCCTAAAGCCATATACATGTAAATAACATTATATGGAACACACACACACACACACACACACACACACGAATATATATATATATGTATATATATATATACATATATATATATATATATAGTAAATTTGTGTAATATGTACAAAATTGTAACATATGTATGTTGCCTCTCTTTAATTACCTTAATAGCCATCTATTGTTCAAATGTGTGTGTGTGTGTGTGTGTGTGTGTGTGTGTGTGTGTGTGTGTTCTAATATCTTTGTGACTCTCACAGGAAACTTTTGGGGATGGATTAACAAATATCATCAGATTGCATCTGAACCTTGTAGTTAATAGTTCTGCTAAGTAATAATTAGCCATGTGCTAATCAAAAGAAAAATTCTAAAGAGGCACGAATTTGGAAAATACAAATAAAATCATAGAGATTGTTCGACAGGGTCATTCACAAACTTCCCTATAATGTCTATTATATATTTCCAAGGTGGGAAGTGCGTGGTACTGTACTCCTGACTCTGTGGCCATAAAACCTCTATGATTTCCATTTTCTGACATCAGAAACTTATGAAATGTCTATTATTATTATTATTATTATTTTATAAATTCCTGTCGTACTATGCTACTCAATTCCCTTGTTTCCCAGTTCTAAACGATTCCTATGGAATTTAAATGGCATTATTTACCTCAATGCCTAAAGATCACATGAACCAGACGAGTTAGAAATCTGTGCACTGGGGTCACTAATTGCTGCTACTGTTTGTAGTTATAGTAGCTGATTATCAAAGGAGAACTGTTTCTTGTGATGGGCTGTAATTCTCTTTGATTTTTGGCACTTTTTAGAAGGAAGAATGCACAGAGTAGTGAGACAGGATAGGTCATTAGATTAGACAGCAGATTAGGGCATCAGACCCTGACTATTAGAAGGGAGGTAGATGTCATGAGCAGAATTCCCACGTATTCATCAAAAAAAAAAAAAAGAAAGAAAAGAAAAAAGAAAAAAAAAAAGAAAAAAAGAAAAAAAAAAAGAAAAGAAAAGCTTGGAATTGCCTGCTCAGAAGAGAACAGTTTTAAGGAGTCTTGAGTAAGATATGACACTTGTCAAAGGAAAATAAGAAATTGTTCCAGATGGTTGAGATTGTGAGAAGGAGGTGGAGAGGTCAGATGAGGCAATGTCTGGAGTGAAAGAGAGAGAAGAGCACTCTTGAAAATCCTTAGGGACTTGGGCAGGTAACTAAAACTTCATCTGAATGACAATGAAACTCCCAGAAAGAAAGTCTAGTAAAAAGAAATGCTAAATTCTTTATCATGCAAAGCCAACCTTTTAGAGATATCGTTCACAACTGGCTACAAGGTGTTGGCAGGGTGCAAGTTTCCAGTAAAATGAAGTGTTTAAAAGGAGAAGGGACCTAGGCCTGATATACATACCTGCACTGGTCGCTCCCCCTCTTACCTGGCTATACCTCTCTGCTGCTGAATGTACTAACAGTTCCCTCTGCTGTCTACTAGCAAAATGCTGATAAAGCAGACAGCATGGCTTGATTCATTGTTAAGCACTTCACATATCCTAGAAGAACACGACAATGAGGCATTGGGTTTTCAGGAACCACTGTCTAGACTTAGACACATGACAAGGTTTCAATATATTGGTTTTTGAAAAACCAAAATATACACTATCAGAAATAAAAAAAAAAAGATTAGTTCCATCTTAGCTTCATTTCTTTATCTGCTGGAACAAATATGGGCTTGTGTACTCCTGTGCCTACAACGTATTTGAAAATGAAAAAGAACTGAAGGGTGTATGGTTCAATGATAACATCACCAGCCTATATTTTCAGAGTCCATGTTAGTGTTCTGAGCCAGAACACTGCTATAGGATAGGACATCAGCTACATTTGTTGTTTGTTTTGTAAATCTCTACTAATTTTAATCCATCTGTACTATATGATTATTGTTAGGATATTATTAGGATAGAGTAGTTCGGAGGTAAAAAAAAATCTGCTCCTTTTAGTCTTTAGGTGTTTTGTTTTCTCATTCATCTAACCCTAGAATATTAATAATCTCTGTTGTAACTAGGGTAGTCTACAGAATGGAAAACACACCCACTCTTGTTGAATTTATATTCCAATTATAAACAAGGTACATACAGTATGTCAGCCCATGATAAATGCTGTGGCATTAGAAGTTGTTGGGAGCATAGTGTGAAGGTCCTTGCAGCCCCAGACAAAGAGGGAAACTGCGAATCATGTAGGGCTGTCTCTTCAAAGAAGAAAATACCTGTTTTTCCATCCAGAAGGCTGGGGATTGGAGGCTAAATAACTGTTTGGTGATCTGTGTTATTGATTGGCCCATGCCATATCAAGCCCCTACAACCAGGAGTATGGGAAGTGCCTAGTAATCTAGATGACCCTAATAGCAGGGGCTCCCCCAACCAGGTCTGTAGATGGCTAATAGCTCAAATGACCTCTATGTTATCTGTTTGACAGAGACCGGGCCAGACCCTTCCCTATGCTCTTAAACTAATACATGTAGCCTATCTCTAAAACCCATCTTCTTGGAAGAAATGACATGTACCCTGAGTTGTGTTTTAATGTAATTATGCTTTCTTGTATACCAGGGATTGTACTACACAGGAAACTTTTTTTCCCCAAAATTTGACTGTGTTTTAAATATGCTGGCAATGAACTGGCTGGCATCAGACTCTTCAGCAGTCTTGGTTCTGGTTGAGAAATCAATCTGAACCAAGTTTTGACTCTCACCTCTTCAAGGTTCACTTTCCTGCCTGACACCTACAGAGACCCCCTCAAGAAGTCCTTTGGTTTTAATCATTGGCAGTTACCATGGATACCCTAACTGTATTTTACTTACTGATAATTTCACAAGTCTGTTGATGTCTTTCCCTTTTTAAGGACTATGAAAGCAGGTTCTCTTACAGTCAGTCTATATATGTTCATTTTGTGGTACACATTAGGACTCATTTGAGAGTGAAATAAGTGTGCAGGTATCATGTAAGAGGAATCTGTAAAAACAGGGTTGTTTCAGGTTTCACTGGGACCACATATTATACCAGTGATCAGGAGGGACTTGATGAGAAGCCTTTAAAGAATAAGGAGGAAGTGATAGCAGTAGTGTATAGGATCTCTGCTGCAAAAATAATGGTGATGGATGTAATATCTGAGAAAGATGAGATTGATAGTGGCCAGAGTACAGACCTCATTAACAAAATCGCTGAGAGTCGGTTGAGAAGGTTGTCCTGGTGGAAACAAGCTGCCAAGTACAGGGTCGTCAGTCTGGTATTCACACAGATCGTTGTGGGTTCTGCAGCCTGCTCATACGGGAAGATAGTTGTCTTTGGTGAAGAAACAGGGCTTGCTTGTTCTAGATAGCCACATGACTCTGTGGTGGGTAACAGGAAAGGTCATCTCAGTCTTTTGGGGGGAATGGAGTGGCAGGGAATGGTCCAGACCCTAGAACAATGGGTGAGAAAGAGTTACAGGGCTCTCAGCTTTTTTAACTCCTCTCTACCCAGGATTCAGACAGCACTCTGATCACTGAATTTCCTAAGAAGAAAAGGAATCATGCGAGGTCCCAAAGAAACCTGGAACAAGTCTCACCCCATACCTTGGCTCTTCTAAGCACTTCTTGCCCAGGCCCCTACTCTAAATGTCTCCAGCCCAGGGGCTGGGCTTCCCTTCTCCCATCTCCTGATTTCTATGTAACTCACTCTCTTGGTTCCCATTCCCTCTCTTGGGTCTCTTGGCTCACTTTCAGCTTCTTGGTCCACAGCTCCTCTTTTTATCTGCTTGCCCATCTCACTTCTCTTCCTCTCCCTCTCCCCATTTCTCTCTCCTCTTATGGCTCTGTCTGTTCTACTGGCCATATTCAGTCTGGACTGTTCCAGATGCCTCTGGATGTTCTTTCTCTCATATCTACAATAAAACCCTTCTCCTCAACTGTTATGGAATATTACTTTTACTATGTAAAGGTGTGTTGCCTTTGTTTATGCCGCGTTTGTTTAATTATGTAAAGATGTGTTGCTGTTTTACCTTGCCTGTCTAAGGTACCTGATTGGTCTAATAAAAGGCTGAATGGCCAATAGCTAGGCAGAAGAGGGATAGGTGGTGCTTCCAGGCAGAGAGAACAGGTAGGAGGAGAAAATGAGGGAGAAAGAGAGGAATACACCTGGGGCCAGAAGCCAGGCAGTGGCCAGTCAATGGGACACCAAGTAGGACATACAGAATGAAAGAAAGGCAAAAAGCTTGAGGCAAAATGTAGATGAAGAGAAACAGGTTAGTTTAAGTTGTAAGAGTTAGTGGTACAAGCATAAGATAAGGCCAAGCATTCATAACTAATAATAAGTCTCCGTGTCATGATTTGGGAGCTGGCAGACTGAGAAATCTTGCTATACTAAACCACACACTGGTCATATTCTTGGTTTCATTTAAATCACAGGACAGAATGGACTGAAACTTTCAAACAAGTGTAAATAAAGAAATGAGTGGTCAATCAGTCATTTTCTCTTTATTTAGTAGTTATTTCTAAACTAATAGCTACTTAGTGTATAATATTTTCAAGCAAAATATAAACACTTTAATTGGTTTAGCATTTGAAATAAGGTCTAGCTGTGTAGCCCAGGCTGACTTGGAGCTCTGTGTAGTCCAGACTGGCCTCCAATGTGCTAATACCTTTGTTTCAGATTCATAAGTTCTATGATAAGTATGGACAACACACCTGTCATAAACCTTTTAAGGTCTAAAATCTATCTTCAGTGATGACATTGGCCTTATGTGATTTATTTTACAAGTGTTAGCTTTTCTAAAACTAGTGTTAGTGTTGTGTAGGCATTTTGATGATGATTTATGGAAGAGAGATTAAGCTAAAATCCGAGTTAATATTCTGAAGTATTCTGATCACCATATTTGAGTATTCTCTGTAGTCAAAACCACACCACTCTAATATTGAAAAGCATGTTAGACATCCATGCTTGAACTGGGCATTGTGGCAATTGTCTTTGATCCCAGCATTCTGGAGGCAGAGACAGATAAATCTCTATGAGTTCAGGGTCAGCATGAACTACATGCCAAATTCCAGGCTAGCCAGGGCTATACAGTGAGACCCAATCTCAATAATTAAACAAACAAATAAATAATTGAATAAATTCCTGATTAGTAATTTTTAGACTTATTTTCATTTTCAAAAACTTTCATCAGCAATGGAATTGAGTCTTACTTGTCTACTGAACACATACAGATTAAATAACTTTTCCGTTTCAAAAATGGAACAGACTTGTTTCCTACCTTAAATACAAAGGGAATATAAAAATGTTGTTTTATCCCTTTTATAAAAATGACTGTAATTCAAAACATTTTCACTAGCAGATCTCCTAAAAATTATACATTCTTTGTCCTTATATCATAGTGATAATTACTACAACAGGAACAATATTCACATTTGTATTAATTACTTTTCTATTGCTTTGATAAAACACCATGACCAACTTGACTTGTAAAAGGAAGTGTTTAATTGGGCTTACCATTCCAGACGTTTAGTGTCCATGATGATGGAGCCAAAGCATGGCAACTGGAGCAGCTGAGAGCTCACACTTCAAACTACAAATAGTGGTAGCCAATGGGGAATGTGCATGGCTTCTGAGATCTCAGAACTGTCCCCAGTGACAGGCCTCTAACAGCAAGGTCACACTTCCTAATCCTTCCCAAATGGGGACCAAGCATTCAAACATGATTCTTGGGGGGCCATTTTCATTTGAACAATCACAACATTGTTCTAAGAGCTTTATTTAATGTTTATAGAATGTTTATGGTAACTGAAGGGGTGCAAGTGCCTGTTCTGAATTTGTGCTTGGCTCCCTTTGGAGTCCCCTTATGAGTATCCCCTGCTACTTACAGGAGCACAATGAAAGAATCCAAAAGCCAAGGTTGTCACTGTGAACCATCTTGGCTAAACTTTAATTGCTGGTCCAAAGCCTATAAGACTGCAGACTGGTTTGAAGAAACCTTTAGTGCCACCCAGTTCCTGTGGCTCACTGCAGGTTGCTTTCAGTTATTGTAAGGACTAAATTCCTCTGTTCTTTTCAACTAATTGACTAGAATCTTGTAACTACATACTCTGTGCTAGGCACTCTCCTGGGTGTGGAGGAAAACAATAAGAAAGAGAGTCATTATGTTGATTCCTAGGAAATGTGGTATCAAGTAAGAGAGACACTAAAAATGTAAACAAATTCACAAATTGAAACATGTGCTAGGCAAACAATGGAGTTTTGAAATTAACTGGGGAAATTCACAATGTAAGATTGTTGATATCCTGTGTAGAGGGTTGTATCTGCCCTGTTCATCTTTGTTCCCTTGGCCTGGAATATTGAGGCCTATTAATAAATTTAATTAAATGGCTGGATGAATTTTAAAAAGAGTGTAACTTTCTTTAGGAATAGCTACTTAAAAAAATTGAGTAGCAATTTTTAGCACTGAAGCAAAGTGCTTGCTAAGTACAGAATGGCATAGTTAAGTCTAGAAGTAGGAAGGAAGTTCTTCTCTATCTTGGCACTTGTGGTGGTTTGACTAGGAATGGCCCCCATAGATTCTTGTGTTTGAATGCTTGGCCCATAGGGAGTGGAACTATTAGGAGGTGTGGTCTAATTGGAATAGGTGTGACCTTGTTGGAGGAGGTATGTCACTGTGGGAATAATAGTCTTTGAGGTCTTATATGTTCAAGCTATGCCCAGTGTGGCACAGTTTCCTTCTGCTGTCTGTGGATCAAGATGTAGAACTCTCAGCTCCTTCTCCAGCACCATCTCTTCCTGAATGCCACTATGTTTACTGCCACAATTACAATGGACAAAACTTCAGACCTCAGAAACTGTAAGCCAGCTCCAATGAAATGTTTTCCTTTATAAGATTTACCATGGTCATGGTGTCTCTTCACAGCAATAGAAACCCTAAGACTGCACTTGGAAACAAATGTCTTTTTAGAATATGATCTCATGATTACAACAGAATGTGTTAAGAATTTATAGTTAAGATAAATAGATCCATGCCAGAACATCGGGAAAGGGATAAGTTGCTCTCTAAAGATATTTTCTTCAAGTTAGTTCACTTGGAAAAGGCACAAACAGTTCCCTTCCAGGACCCACTCCTTATAATTACAAGATATGCTCTTTTGCTTCACAAGTATGAGTTCAAAGACTGGACAGAAAGAAGGAAAAGAGTCACAAAAATCAAGAGAATCAAACATGAGGAATGTAACAAGAATCTTGTAAATAATTAATAATATGGAATAAAACTCAAGCTCCATAAAATTTTACTGTGGGTTAGAATGTTTTTGAAGATTATGATTAAATAAATGTTTATACTGATATACACATAGGGCACTTATCAATAGGAACAGGGCAGTAAAACAACTTTTACCTCTCACATATGTATGTATGTATGTATGTATGTATGTATGTATGTATATATGTATGTACACGGCAGTTGACCATTCACATATACTAGTCATATATATTCTTTTCCTGAAATTTAAATTTTATATTGCTATATTTAATGTGCACTTATTTTTTTTTTATCATTTTATAGCATACTCACCATGCCTTATCTTCAGTGTGCTCTAAAAATAAAAGGGAAAAGCTAGAAGCAGAGACCTGTGATTGATTGTACATTTAAATAAATGCACTGTGGATTGAGACAAATGCACTGAGCGTGTGTGTTTCAATCACTGTATCGTCACACAATTGAATAAACACACATGTACAATACAATGCTTAATTGAGTGCAGCAAGAACATTTATTTTAGTGATTGCATCATTGCATATGCAGGCAAACGCACTCTTTTTACTTCAGCAAAGCTGAAGTTCTGAACACACAAGTTTCAAGCCTCTCACTGACTTTGATTGATCACGACTGCCCACATTTTTTAAGTGATGAAATGAAATGTGTTTTATTTCCCAAGATGTGATTTTTTTGTGGATTTATAGAATTTTGAAAAGAAATCTAATAATTAGTGTCTTGACGAAAAACAGAAACAAAGCCTAAACATTTCTTACTTTAAAAAAAAAATGTGTCTTTGGTCCCAGATAGGATGAAACAGGACATTTCCTGTTCTTAAGAGCAGCTTTTCTATAGCTTTCTGTGTGAAAATTGTATTTTCAACTTTCTAGACATTATGCCTTGTGCTTATTTTACTTTAGGACTGTTTGCATAGCTCCAGTCAAATTTAGTATCACCTCCTGCACGGATGTCTGAGAGCCAAAGCTGGGCTATTAGTGCTAAAGACCCAAACTGAGCTTGCTGGATTCCTTCATGCCTCCTTCATGCTCTATTTCCGTAGATGCCGTTTCCCAGAATTGCTGTCATAAACAGATTTTTGTGTCATTTCTATTAGTCGCATCCTGGTTGAGAGATGAAAGAAAACAATAGCTGAATAGCAGCATTCGCCTTCCTGTGTCCACTTTCTAACAGATGTTCATTTCCCACTAGGGATAGATGAGTGGTGAAGGATGCTCAAAAGTAGATACCCAAAAGCAAGTTGCCCAAATAACAAGTTTTTAACATTTAACCCTTTCATCGAATATATTTCCTTGATTTTAATTGTTCTTAATACAGTCTTAAGAAACATTCTGAGTTGCCCACTGAAGTTAGTTGTTGGAGATATTATTAAATAGATAATCTAACATTGGATATCCTCCAGTTTTAATCTATGAGCTTCTTAGAGTGGATTCTTCAAATTTAACTTCAAATAGTCACTCGAGGGGAAATTATATTTGCTAAATAAGTTTAAATAATATGTGTGCTAATAATAGGAACTAATTTTGATATGGAGCTTCTGGTGTGTGTGTCAGTTGTAATTGCTCTGCGCACATTAATTGAGGTCTTTTCCACCCTTTATTTTACATATGAAGAAACAGAATCTAAAGTCTAAAACAGTTCTGTTGTGGGTTTCTGTGAATACACTCACAGATGCAGTGTATTCATTAACCTGTTAAGTGTCAACCTGGTAAACATCATATGATCTTATTCTTACTAAGGTCAATTTATTATGGAACATTTCGCATCTAAGGCCTTTTAACATCCCACGGAACACACTTTAGGACATTGTTAATGATGAACACAAAAAGAAATTATACTTCATTTTATATTATTTTGTATAATATAAAATTTTATATAATATGATATTTTATATTATATTTAATAATACCTATCTATACCCAAACAGAATACAATGAACTCTTAATTTTAAGCTAATGATAGGTCATTTTGATGTCAAATCATTCAGGGAAATCACTTGATGGTGGCTTTTAAAAATATTCACTTGAGCCCGTCGGTGGTGGCGCATGCCTTTAATCCCACCACTCGGGAGGCAAAGGCAGGCGGATCTCTGTGCGTTCGAGGCCAGCCTGGGCTACCAAGTGAGTTCCAGGAAAGGCGCAAAGCTACATAGAGAAACCCTGTCTTGAAAAACAAAACAAAACAAAACAAAACAAAAAATATTCACTTGAATGTTTACATTCTCAGAGTAGGTCAGTGCTGTATTACTCCAACCTACCTGAGAAGTGAAATGATTAGGTTAAGCATCCAGTCTTGGTGTCTTGTTACTCAGTTTTGTTCCCAGTGGATTACACAGTTTTGTTTGACCCTCTAAATATTTTGATTATATTTCTTCTGCTAGTGCTTCTTGTATTTTATAAGATTCTTTTTGTTAAAAAGTTTGCAATATAGTAGTTTGTGTTTGTAAATTATACATATATAATTTTGTTTAGAATAGCTATATCTCAAATAATTTGAGTGAAATTATTCATTGCAAAGAAAGACATAAGCACAGGTTTATCTGAATAATTAGTGAAAAATAAATCAAACTGTTTTAATTCTTTTAAAAAGTGTGTGTGTGTGTGTGTGTGTGTGTGTGTGTGTTTTGCCTGCTTGTATGTCTGTGTACCACATGGTGCATGCCCGATGACTGTGAAGCCCAGAAAGCAGTTGCAGAGGGCTGTGAGCTGCTTCGTGGGTGCTGATTATCAAACCTGAGTCCCCAGAAAGAGCAGCTAGTACCCATCAGCCCCTGAGCCATCTCTCCAGCCTGAAGATTTTGTTCTTAAATTCTCTGAAGTGGGTATATTTTTATATTGTCCAAGAAACAGCTACTATCTATCCTAAAAGTCATATGCTGCTTTTGCCTATTTTGCATGAACTAGATAAAGGCAGTATTAGGAGAGCATAGTCCATTAATTGGCAACAGTTAAAGATAGGAAAGTGGGCACATCTCTCTCTTTTCCATGATCTGATGTAAGGCTCTCTGGTCAGCCAAGACATGGAAATGGAATCATGAAGTTTAGGAACTACTCTGGACTTCAGCTTGATTCTTCTGCAGTGTTTTTAATTTCCATGAGATCCATCTCTGTGTAACTTCTGCTTAAGATGTTGGTGAGATGAAAGAAGCTGAAAAGTAAGTGGGTGCTTCAGTAAATGCAAACTAGTGCATGCTTTCCTAGCAAAGAATTAGGGGAAATCAGCCTCTCCTCTGCAGATAATCCCTGGGCAGTTAAAACTGTGAATTTTTTCCCTCACCATGCACACAGATGGGTCGCCACAGAGGATGACAGATGAGTTGTGTTTGGCAGGATTAATGAGCATTATCATGTTAATGGCTACTTAGGTGAGATCTGAGCAAATCACAGCCTGAGCAAAATTACTGGGGTTTACTGTTTGGGCTCATGCTACTCTTCCTTTTCCTAATAATTACCTTACAGTGTTTCACATTTTCAGTCCTTCAAATGATCCATAGATGACTCGCCTTCTGCAGTATGAAGGCATCTATAGATCTGGACAACGTGTACTCTGTCCTTTGACATACGGAATGCAGGCAGCCCTGTCTGATGTGTCCTTCCATCTCCTTCATGCATTCTGCTTCCTCATAACCCAGAGTCTACTTTGCTGCTATCACCTTTGAAATCTGACATATTGATCAAGAGATTAGCCTTAGTAACTACACCTCATATATCAAGCATTTGTGATTGTGTCAGGTCAGACTTGATAGCAGGCCAATCTTCTAACCATCTTCAGGTCTCATGAGGGCATTGTTTACCACCCCTGCCTAGAACATGTACTGCTACAGCATCACTGAAGCAGCGACATTCCATAGAATTTTGTTCAGAATCTCTGTGTACATTAGATGTGATGGAGATAATCACCAATGAGATAGAAATGAGAACTTCATCGATAGCCTATAATGGCTTGTGTTTCAAAATTAAGACAAAAATCAATGAGTACTAATGTCAGACTTGTAAGCCCTTTTGAAATTATCTAAAAATGGCTGAGTATTTCCCTATTGAGTTTAATTCAGCAGACTCCCCTATAAACAACTGTTTCAATGCTATAAAATACTTTAGGTAAATTTTTAACAAAGTACGATTACAAAAAACAATTTCCCTGAGACAGATATCCTTCATGTTCCACTGTGTCGCTCAGGTTAGAAGAATGTGCTAAGAGGAAAATATTTCCCAATTTGTTGAGTTGATTTAATAATTAAATTACTTATCAGTGGGTGATAACTGTAAATTGATGACCTACTTCTTATGGCAGAGAGTATCTAGTGCGCCTCCTTTTAAACCCAGTACATTATGTGCATGGCAAAGCTAGAAACCAAAGCAACAGCTTTCCAGAGGAGGTATTCAATATCAAAGCGTGAGCATGCAACAGAGGGGCATTTCTTGGCAGTGAGTTACTGCTTGTACTGGAGGGAAGAGAAGGAGAGAGGGAGGGAAGGAGAGAGAGAGAGAGCTAATGAGAGGGAACGAAAGAAAAAGTGAGAGGCAGGATCTCCTCCTGAAGAGAGGGCAGTGACCCAAGTGTACAGAAAACTCTCTTCTTTCATTTCCAGAAAAAGTTTTAACTGTTCACTTCAAATATAACCAGTCTTGTTAGATACATACACATTGTTTTTATTTAACTCCAATAGCTATCAATAAAAACAAAATATCAAGCCAAATCAATACTAAATCCTTATTTGTCTGAATTGCTGGGATTACATTGCCATATCAATCTTATGAATTAGTTTATTGTTATATGATGAGTAACCTATCATCAGGAGAGGTATAGTAGATAAGAGGATGTAATAGCTCTGAGACTATGAGAAGTAGGCTAACTATGAAAATATTTCGTCTTCTGTGGCTTCAGGATTAGAGTGTCTTAAGTAAATAAAACCTAAGACAGGACAAAAAGATAACAAAAACTGGGGAACAATAGAAGAGGGAACCATTTACCACAGTGTCTGATGAAGCCTCTCTCTACATGAGAGTCAAGAATTATAGCACAATTAAAAAAATGTTTCTGCAAAGAGACAACATTCATTTCATATAGAGATGTCTCAAATGAGACTATTAAAATATTAATGAACCATACATAAGGCCTAAGTGCGTATGGACTTCTCTTCTAAAGTATAACTACAATGTTTTAGTAATCTTATAAGAAACTCCATTTACAATATGATACATGTTGTAACCTCTTGTGCAACACTCACAGAGATTCTCCTGCCCCTTCAGGGATTAAAGGCATGTACCACCACTGCCTGACTGTAAAATGCTTCTTAATAAATTCTCAGCTTGTCTCATGCTGGCCAGTCCTGAAGTTCTTTTCAGCGGTTATGTGAAGAATCTCAGTCTGACCTGGACAGAGCTCTTTTTCTTCCTGGAGCTGTATCTCCGGCCTGTGTACCACTGCTGATGACAAACCTATATTTTGAGGCCTAAAGCATGCCGTTCAGTGTGATCCCACCTTTGAAAACTTAGGATGTCAAACTGTATTTGCATTGACAGAAAATGGCCTGATTGTGCCGCTGTTCCTTTCATTCCTTTTCCGAATTCATTTACATTTTGTTGTATTTTCATTTTGTTCCACCCTTTCCGAAACATGTCGAAGTTTACATAACTAACAAAAGAATGCGTTGGTGTAGACCAATCTCATGAACACCTCCATGGTTGCACACAAGAAAGCCAGTCTGAGAATTCTCTAGAAGTAAATGAAAACAATAATTGATCAATGATAGAACTCAACAGCACTGCGTGGCGAATCACACTCAAGCAATGCTGAGTGAGAGCCAATTGTAGAAAAGTGCTTTTGTGAACCAGTATTGGGAAGCACATCAAAAGTAACATTTCGTACTTTCTCCCAATATCTGAAATCACTTTTCAAAAAGCAAAATCTGATAAAAAAAATCATGAAGATAATAGAAAAATTCCTCCTACTAATTAAAACAGTAATTAATTGATGCTCATTATCTTCATTTTGCCATGATTTTACACTTTAACCTATATTTAATAAAAAGTGATCTGCTACATCATGAATACGATGAGCATAAACAGGGTATTATAAACAAAGTAGTCCTTAAATACTAATTGGTGTCATCATGAATTTTTGCCAAAATTCCACAGAAAATGTTATTTTGGCTTCTTTGTGTATCTTTAATACAATCCCAGGCATTTACAGAAGTGAGACATAGTTTTCTTATTATTTTTATATTCATTAATATTAGTCAATTTGAGAGGATTGCATATTCCTTAAAATGTACACATAATTTTCTGACCTGCAGATGCAATGTTTTGCACAGTACTGAATAAAGACTTAGAAGGACCTTTTGTCTTTTCTCATTTCTTCATAAGAGCTAAACGGGCTTTCAAATATCACTTAAAACCTTCACAGTAGATTTTCTTTTTTATTTTACTTTTGTCTTTTCTTTTTCTTTTCTGTGATTTAAAAAATAAACTCTATCCATGCTAGGTTAAGTCTGAGCTGTCTCCTCAGTCCAAAACCATTATATATAAGATATAATTTCTAAGTTTTATACACATGTTTTTTTTTAATTTTTAAAATAAATTCTTTGAGAATTTTGTACAATGTGTCTCCTCATACTCATCCTCACCTGCAATTCTTCCCAGGTCCACCCCACTCCCTCTCCACCCAGCTTTATATCCTATTTATTTATATATTTAATTTTACACCCATAAAGTACAGTTTGTTTTGCTCATTTACTCTTGGATGTGCGGTCTTCTCCCGGAGCATGGTCAACTTACAAGGAGCAAAGCTGTTAAAGAAAATTCTCTCCCATCACTTCGACATTATCAGTTGACAATAGCTTTAGCTTATCAAGAGACTTTCTGTCTACCTTTGCTGTCCCTGCTGGGAGTTTACTCATTTTGAGATAAAGCAGATTTGTGCAGCTGCCCCACTGTGTCCAAAAGACAATAAATACTCCCTTAGAGTCATCTAGCACTTCTGACTGCTACAGTCTTTCCTCTATGTCTTCTACAATGATCCCTGATCCTCGAGAAGGGGCCTGTGATACAGATAGTGGTGATTTGAATGAGAAATTCCTCATATTCTTGAGAACAAAAATAGGAGAAATAATTTTAAAATATTTAAAAAATAGTTAAAGTGGAGTTACCCTATAATGGGACAGCAAAAGCAGAGCCTCCACAAGATCACAAGCTAGCAAATGAAACACCTAGTGGTTGGGAATGGATTTGAATGGGAATGACTTCTGTAGACTTATATGCTTGAATACTTGGACCTCAGTTAGGAGAACTGTCTGGAAAGGATTAGTCTGTGTGGCCTTGTTGGAGGAGATGTGTCACTGAGAGTAGACTTGGAGGTTTCAAAATCATGGCCCACTCCCAGTTAACCCTTTTTGCCTTTGGTTATTGTCTCAAGATGTGAGCTCTCAGCTCTTGTTCTGGCACTATGCCTTCCCACCTACCTACCTGTTGCCATGCACTCATCCTTTGAAACTGTAACCTGCTCAACTTTCTGCTATAAATTGACTTGTTCATGGTGTCTTCGAGCAATAGAAAAGTAACTAAGGCATTGGCCATTGAGATCCATTAAACCCCAAACATTATAGGTTATTGCCAATGCCATTAGTTACCTTCTAGAACTTGATAGTAAGACCCTACTGGTGAAAACATACAAACTTGAGTCATAGAATATGGAGATATGAAACTGGTCCTGCTTGGAAGATATATATATATATATATATATATATATATATATATATGTTATGAAAATTATTTCCCAAAGATTATCTTTAAACCATATAAGTATACCAAGTTATATAATTTTTCTTCTTGAGCTGATTTCTCACTCTTTCACACAGAGGTATAAGGAAAAGAAAGGGCACGGGAGGAAGTCTGCCATCTTTTCAAAAAGAAACCCCATTTGAACCAATTGTGTCCATGCTGCCCTATACTCCAAGAAGTGTGTGTGTGCTTCCTAATGTCTTTCTCGAAGGAGCGCTGAAGCAGAAGGCAGTCCAGGACATACTATTTTGGGGTCTTGCTCTATCTCAACCCTGTTCTCTGCTACAGGCAACCTTTGAGGCACAGTGGAGATCCCTCTACTCTGCAGCAGCATTTCACATTAGGAGGATGAAGGTCTTTGGGTAAAATTTGTGAGCAGATGGAATCCTCAGCCCGCAGATAGCATCTTCCACTTTCATCATCTGAAGCCTGTCAGTGCTTCTTGCCAAGGAAAAAGAAGAAAAAGAAAAGCTTACTCTGCAAAAGTTCTGCGCAGGAAAATGTGTGAAATGGAAAGTATTTGAAAGGATGCTCCCATTATGCATTCTGGAATCAGACATTCTGCCAAAAGACGTCTGTGTGGCCTGTCTGTACAGAGGGGTCTTGAAAATAACCTGTGCTCTCTACAGGCCTTTCCCAACAGAGTGCTGATGCAGCTTGAGGATACATTGTTCTGAAAGCGTTGTTCTAGTCTATGTGCTGAATGAACCAGCTACCATCAACACTTACTAGACACAGCTGTTGGTATTGCTGGGGTTAATTCTCTTCTGCATTGCCCTGTGCCTGTTTCCCTCTTTGGTGTAGTGGGTTATTTATATAATTTGAAGAATGGCTGCCTCTGCCATGAAAAATTAGAAATGATAACCTGTGCTCAGGTCTTATCCAGACCTGAGGTAGAAGGGTTTGAGAGTGACTATGTGAGGTGACACCTGAGAAAGCAGATTTGTACTTTAAAGGAACACACCTTCAGCTAATTCATTTCAAATTTGTGATTCAGTTAAGTTCTTCCTCCTCTCCTTCTGCTGTTCTGATGGATATCCACCCAGGAACTTGTGTCAACAGCTCCCTCCATGGACCATTCATTAGAGTTGCAATGTCACAGTGTCAGAATCTTGGTATCATCTGAGTTTTCATTTTGTTTATTGGGGGGAGTTTTGTTTTAATTTGTCTGTCTGTTTTTAGATCTGGAGACTTTTATTTTAAACCACTCTGCAGTACACCACTTTCCTTCTTTTGAATGTGTTCATGAGCCATCCAGTGATGCCTGTAGTCAGCAGTATTGGGCATTTCACTGGCCTGACTCCCTGATCGCTGCTGGCTCAGGGTATATGTGTTATCTCTTTTATACTCAGCTTCTCATATTCCTTCCTAATAAACCCCCTTTCTCTACATTTTATTCAGTATGGAAGAGTTCCAGTAGTTTGTACATGTCTGTCTTCAATTTTCAATTTTGTTGGTTGTTTGACAAACATCTGGCACCAGATTTGAGTAGTTCCTGTAAAAAGCCTGATGCCTCATTGGTATAAAAACTTAAGGCTGACCTCTATTGTAAGAGTATCTGATGACAACGTGTGGACGTGCCTCCTGCACTGAGCCTTTCACAGAATGCTTTCAAGATTGTTTTCATTTGTTTCCTGTTGAGAAAAGCCGCAGGGAAATGTCAAAGTAGTACTCAATGACATGTTATACTGGATTTAAGCAAAGGGTAATTTTTAATTTTTTATTGTTGGTACATTTTGCCTGTGTGTGTTTTTCTTTATTCTGTCTTTACCTCGTGTGGTTTCATTTCTTCCTGCCCCCGTAAGAAGCCCTTTGATGTGAAATCTTTTCTTGCTTTGTGATTTACAAGGGAAAGATCGCTTATTGTCTGTTAGGAATCCCTCATCTGATCTTCCCTAAGCCTTAGTTGGGATCTTCCCTCATTTCTTTTGTCCCAACATAGGAATCAAAATTTAGTATCACTGCAGGAGGTGAGGGAGAAGAGAGGAGACTGGGACAAGATAAGAGAAACCTGAAGGTAAGTATTGAAAATCTGGCAAACTAGAGAAGCTTCTTCTTCATTTCCCTCAACTCTAACCCGTAACATGGTCAAGATTCAATACTTACTGTCATGTTACCCACTGGAGAATTTTAGTAATAAAATTATATCCATGCTCAATTCAGGGTAAGTTTACATGTTGTCACAAAGATACACTTTATTCCTATTCTGTTATTAACCTGTCCCAGCAATTAATTTGAAATAGAGTTATCACAATTGAGAACTAACAAAGTTTCAGTAGATGATAGTGAAATTTTTATATAAAATGGATCTCTTCCATGACAAGTTGTTATTAGCCTGGAATTCCCAGTGACAAATCAGGTTGTGTGATACTAAGACACAATCTAACAGCCTTTATGGCTTCATGTGTACAACTTTATTATTGTCTTTTTATTGTGTTCATAACCTAGCAATAACATAGCAGAGATGTGTGGTTTATCAGGGATGACCAGTGGTATATTATGTCTTGTTCAGAAAAAGTCAGTCCTCCTGTCTTATTGAGAATATATAGTTTAACAAGACACTTGCCATCATTTTCTTAACAGGGGTAATAAACAGAACAATTCTACATAAAAGCTCATATCAGCTCCTTTCATGCTTCTTTTTTCAGAAGGCTGCCTTAGGGTTTAAGCAATTGACTGGTCTGACCTGCATCCTTTCTCTGCAGTCTGCGGTTCTTTTGTTTAACATTAGTATGTGGGCAAACAGCATTCGGAGCTGTGCAGAGCTTATCAGACCGCGTTCAGTCGACTGGAACCCCATTCTATGTATCAGAGCAGGGCCACATTTAATACTTCACAGTGGGAGCATCTGCAGTTTCCAAAAATGACTTGTTTATCAGATAAACTCTGTCTTTATTCTGACAGATGTGGTAGATGGTGGGTCTTAGGTACCATACTTCTCTAAGTCGTATATAAAGAATGGTATGCTGAGGGACAGGACAATGAGATCCACTGACCAACACTATGACAAGAATTGCTCAGGTAACAGTTATCCCATTGTGCTCAGAATTGAAGTACACAACAGAGAAAGGCATCTCTTGGTTTCTCTTTTGAAATGAACAGGTAATTCTCATGTTGTGAAAGTGTTAAATAGAGAGAGAGAGGAAAGGCATTTTCACTGTTAGCTTAATGCTATAGGACTCATTGGTAAACACTGTACGGTGCCTCAGTGCCATGGTCTGATAAAAGCCAGGAGCCTGAGGGGGCTGATGGAAATATTGATCATCTAGTACCCAATGGTACCAGGATGCTGGGAAATTAGAAGAATGGGCTTAGGAGACTTAGCTGCCATTAACCTAAAATAATGCTAATATAGTCTGTTAATTCCAAGTGATCTTTTCTTAGAATTGTTATTAGAATTTCATGAAGTTATTTTAACTTATTGAGAAGGTGCTAATCCCCATTTGTAAAATACAAACTACATTTTTAAGATTGTATACTATGGAATACAATACCATGAAACTATTTTGAAACCACACATACTTTGCTTGATCTATGCACATCTAATATTTAAACTATTTCTTGTAAATAGAACATTTGCTAATGTATTTCTTTCCAAAGGAAAGATTGAAATGATTTCCTGGAGTGTAACCCCTTGAAATTTATTCTCAAGAGAAGTTTGGTGATTCTAGCACAGTCTGCACGCTGTCTTGAGGTCTTAGAGATTCTGAAGCAGCAGTCAAATGATGCTTGTGAGGCAGGCAGGTATGAGAAGTAGTGTCTGCCAGTGGGACCGTCATCACTGAACAGTGGCTGATTTTATCTGAAGACTTTCATCCTTCATGCAGTTCACGTTTCTGAGGTTCTCTTATAACTTAGCGCATATGTTACGTTTTTTGCTCCTACCTATAATTACTCTTTATATTAAAGCATTTTCTCTCTAATTATTTCGCTACTAGTAACCCTCTTCACCTCTCAGCTCTCTGCTAATTAAATACCTTTAAATGTGTCTTTGTTATGAGTTGTACAGTGTTGCCATGACCATATGATAAAATAATTATTTGCAAGACACATTTAAATTAATAACTTAAACCTAAGTATTGTCATTGTCATACATAGAGTAAAGCAGCTTGTGGTACAAGCACTGCATATTATCAAGAGACACACCTTTGTGTCAACTCATAGGCAAGACAATGTTATTTCAATGGACAGTATAATCAATTGAATATGCAAATCAATCTGATTCTAGAAAAGTTAATGATGTTTTTTTTTTTTTTTCATTTCTTCCATGCTTTTCTATAGGGTTCGCTGATCTATTTTACATATGGCTAAATGCACCCATATACTATTCTTAAACAAGAAAGCTTGCTAATTTTTTAGCTTCAGTCCTCCAATTCCCTCCCGTGCTTTTTTTTTTTTTTTTTTTTTTTTTTCATATTCTGTTCTTTGCATCTAAAACCAACCAAAACAGCAGGTGAGAAGGGCAGTCTTGGATAAGCCATGCAGGAAACAGCCATTAAGAAATACATTCAGTATCAGGCGAGAAGACATTTGTGTGTCTCCTCTAGTCTCACTAATGTGTGTTAGCCAACTGTTCATGCAGAAATTGTAACTGTTAATGAGGGTTAAAAGGAAATTTTAAATCAGGTGTCATCTCTCCACTAAGGTACCTCAACTGTTATATCCTGTCTAAATTCTTTTCTTCCTTACCTCGTGATCTTAACACAACCAACTCCTAACATTAATAATGATAATATTTTGAAATGAAACCTACCCACCCATTCCAGGCCATGCATGTTTTCTGGTTCTAACATTTCTGATTGCTCACTGTTTTTCCTAACACTGAATATCGCATGCCACACGCCTTGCATGGCTGCAGACTCTGCCCTTCTCACCTGCTGTTTGGGCTGGCTTTAGATGCAAAGAGAAGAATATGAAAAAGAGAAAGGGGGTGGGGGTGGGAGGGAAGTTTGGAAGACTGAAGCTTAAAAAAAATGGCAAATGTTTTTAGCGCCTTCATCTAGACATGTGTCCCCTCACTCTGTGACATGGCTGCTCCAATGTTGCCATGGTGAGGATTTCTAATCATCCCTACACATGACAGGCTCCTATTTGTCTGCGCTCCCTTGGGTGTAAATTTCTAGGCTTAAAAAAAAATCCATGTGAGCGTATCATCCGCCGTGCAGATGTTTCGCTGCTTTAGAATATCAGGCAGCTGCTTGTGCCACCGTAGACAGCTAATTGGAGACTGCATCGTAGGAACAGAGGCGCAATTATGGCATAAATACACATCCTCTGGTGAATCATTGTATCTCTATTAACAGAAAATTTTAAACAGTGCTCAGAGTGTAATTAGTGTAGTTGATAAAGTTGTAAAACATGTAAATAAGGGAAATAGCAGGTACGTGGCCAATCCACTATCCAGCACTAGGGGATGCAGATTATTGCCTATTTAGAAATAATTAGCAAAGCTGCATTAGCAAAGCCTGTGTCCAACAGAAGCAAGGCAAACATTTATTCTGGTAACAGCTCTTTCTGTGCTAGCCATGAAAATCTACTAATATTGGTAATTTAGCCCTCATTACCAGAGGATAAAGCATGAAAAGAGCTCAGACATGAAATATGACAAGTAATATTAATTTTTATTCCAGAGGAAAGGAAGCTTCCTTGGGCTGCATGCTGATCTCTCTGCAGGGTCTCAGCAGTGCGTGCAGAGGAGGCAGTGGGTATCTGGTAGTTGAGAATTCAGGATATGGAGCTGACTCCCTGCTGGAAGTGTACCCTGGGGTGGCTATGACAGTGGCTGATGAGGCATACCACTGTTAGTGCCCAGCCAAACCTCAGGTCACAGTTCAAAATAAGCACTCAGCCATTAAACTTCAGTCCTTATGGACCTGTGAGGGTTTATGTCCCCATTCCTGCTCTATCCCACTCTCCTGGCTCTTCTTCTCCTTATTTTGACATTTTTTTTTCTCCTCCCTGGGAATGATTTTGCAGAGCTACACCGGCAATCAGATTGATTCTTGTGCTTGCACCGCCCTCCGCAAATGCTTCTGATAATGAGCCGCTGCTGTTGTTGGAGGGGCACGCGTGGGAGGGCTGGTTTCAGCTGTGTCTTAGCTCTGTCCTGTGCTCCGGGTAAGAAATGATCCTCTGACTCATATGCATTGAAGATTGTGCTACTGAAGAATATCACCCTGCGGCCAGGAATTGTGAAGAGCAAGAATTTGGAGCTTGTTTTACAAATACACTTCCTAATGAAGAGAAATGTAAAAGCACCGATAGTTTCGGGACCCTCAATTCGTTTTCCAGACAGTGGGATAAACCAGTGGAATGTCTGGGAAAGAGCCGCCTTTCCTGCATTAATCTCCGCTTGTTCGCATGTTCTTTGTTTTATTTTTGAAGCATAAAACTGTCTGGAATTAAGAAGGAGTTCTATGTAATAGAGCATGCTTTGTGGTGTTTCTAGTCCTTAGCATCTCCTTATTACTTCTTTTGAACACAGGTTTAAATGTTTCCAGGTACATACATCGGAAGTTGCTTTCTTCAGTTTTCTAAATTGAGATTTTAGTTTTTCTCTAAAGTGAGATTTAGCAAATGTAATAAATTTGGATTCAGTCTGGATCTCATAGGACATCCAGAATATCATTCATACTTTGTGTATGTTTTATATTTTAGAACTTTTTAATAATGAAGATGATATATTTATAAAGACATTGAAATAAAAATTGGAACTTTAATTTCTAACTTCAAATATGATGGAGACTCAAAACCATTTCCTACCCAAGGCACACAAAGAGACAGGGATGGTGTTCTCCATTGCTCCAGTACGATCTGCTTTTCTGCTTTATATCATCCTAAAGAGTCTAATTGAGCTTAGCTGCACATTGGGATGTGGATTCTGTACACCATGGTGACTAAGAAAGCAGCAGTGCCAATGCATTGCACCTGAATACTGGTTACCATCTGTAGCATGGCTACATGCTCAGTGGAAAGATGGACATTTACATATTGTATCTGTTCTGTCAATTCAGAACTGGGCTATATTAAATTTTGAATTTTGAGAATATAGTTCTTTTTATTTCTTTCTTTTGTTAAGTTCTCCCATTTCTGGGTCAAATGTGTATATCTACATATTGTGTTTCTCAAACATCCACAGCAACTGGGCTATAGCAAACTTTGAATTGTGAGGAGCTATTTTTATTTTTTAAAAATGGTCCCTCTTCAAATCCATCTTTCTTTTATTTAGTATCATCCTATCCACAGTGAGTTTAAATGAGCACCTGAATTGTGTACAGGTGACCTTTCTTCAAATTTATGTTTTAAAAAGTTTTCTTGGCCTCTGTTTCTTCAACTATGAAATTGAAACTCTTTCCTTGTTTACCATGGGTTAGGATGAGAATCCCTAGAGAAATTCTCTGCAGACTATGAATATGGCACCAATTAGTGTTTCTATGATCTTCCCCATTACTATTTACATGATTTACTCACTAGATAGAGTCATAACTACACCAGTATAACCACAATCACAGTTGGACATTTGCCTAAGTTTCAAGATGAATCACAAATACCCTCAGAGTACGTCATAAAATTGACCTCTGATTGTGTCTGCATAGTGCTAAATCTGCTGATTCATAAGTGGAATTTCTGCCAATCAGCCAGGTGTTTGTTCTGTGGGATTTTAAATTGCCACTTTATCTGATTTTATTCAGGAAAGTTACTGGATGCACAGAGACTATGTAAACACAAAACTAATCATTAGTTGTTTTCATTTTAAATTCATGTAATATATATATATATATTCTATGAATATACATATACATATTTCATATAGGTTCCTAGGCACACATGTCAGAGACACTTTTCATATTATTCACAGTGCACAGCCTTCTGAGAAGCTGTCTAGAGAGTCATGCCCCAGTTGTAGAGTTTTCCCAAGGGGTGAAGCTAAAGGATTCCCTTTCTTTCTCAGGAAATCCCAAGTGGAGCATAGGACTGATTTGAACGATCACAGCTGTTTTAACCCTTTATAGAAAATCAAAGTAATAATACTTGCCCAGAGCCCCATTTTTGCAGTTTTCTCTGCTGGCTTCTGGTGTGTATTAAGCAGCTCCTATGCGGAAATGGGATGTAGCTGCTCTCAACTTTAGCACCGTGCCCACTGCCTTCACTAAATTGGCACCGAAACAGAAACTTTTGCCAAGATCTATGCAAGGGTGGGAGGGACCCAAATGAAACAGGAAGCAAAGAGACCACTAATTCACACTAATTCAAGTGAACTGTTGTTCCCTTTCTTCACATATCCCTTCCCTCCTCTCTCATTGTTCTCATTTCAAAGGGTGTGTGTGAAGGGGGGGAGGGAGATAGACAGGTTCCATAAAGAGGATCTTCAGAATCAAGTTAAATTCAAGCACAGAAATCAGCTGATACTAACATGGATCTACAAGGTGCCAAAGCCTGATTTAATTTACATCCATTTACTGATTTCTAACCCTTTGGCATCTACTGAAATAGTATTTTGTTGTAGAGATCTTGTAACCACATATTTCATATATGCTATTTTAAACTTAGCTGGAAACATAATTTTATATATTTTCCTGCATGCAAAACTGTATGGGTGGATAGTAAATTCTGCATGCCAAGTATTTAGGCCAGTTTTATTATTTCTCTGATGCTCAGTAACTCATAATTTTGCCATGGCTGATAGGCACCCTGGAAAGCTTTTCAGAATTTCTTGGTTATTACTCATCCATTAGAAAAGAAAAATATGATATTCTGTATCACTAGCTCGTTCTGTCTCTGTCTCTGTCTCTGTCTCTGTCTCTGTCTCTGTCTCTCTCTCTCTCGTGTTCTTTTTTTCCTACATAAAGTGCCCATTGTAAATCTTTCAGGCTGAAGAATAATATTGTATACAGATCAGGCAGACAGCCCATTGGACAGAAAGGTATGGGGGTTGGGGGGAGTCTTCATGAATGGGTAGACAATACAGTGGTCTGGAATGGTTGTTGTTTGGTCTAAAATAGTTCATTAATAGTCAAAAATGTATCTGCTCAAGCCGGGCGGTGGTGGCGCACGCCTTTAATCCCAGCACTCGGGAGGCAGAGCCAGGCGGATCTCTGTGAGTTCGAGGCCAGCCTGGGCTACCAAGTGAGTTCCAGGAAAGGCGGAAAGCTACACAGAGAAACCCTGCCTCGAAAAACCAAAAAAAAAAAAAAAAAGTATCTGCTCATCCTTTAGTGCAGAAAATGGCTAGCTTGTTCACTCTAAGAGTTTATTAAATAGTTTTATTCTTAATTAAAAATTCCTTATTCTAATAGTATTTTCTGTAATCTAGATCCTGAGTAAGCAGATATTTGATTTAAAAGAAACGTATCATTGATAGTCTAAATTAACTCCATTAAAATAATTTCTCTGTACTTGAAAAATATTATTGAAAACAATTCAGAGAAAATGAGAAAAACAGTTGTGTGTTGAGTTTCAGTGTTTTCAATGTTAATGAAGTTGTGAAGGTTCCTACCTTGAATTTTAACTTTTGCAATCACACTAGGCTCTCCTTTACACTGCTCTCTATCCTTGTGTGACTGAATAAAACAGAGAAATAGAACAGACTAAGGATGGGGAAAATTCTTCCCAAAACACTAAGCAAACAACAGCGCATCCCTTATTGTGAACAAGAAGATTCTACAAATCACCATGGTTTGCAGAGCAAATTCTTCCTGATTAAATTTCTCTTTAAGGAATAATCAGATATCTCCTATAATCCCCCAAATTCTTAAACTATCAGAAATGACAAAAATCTTTTTAAAGTCTTCAATTCTATATAAATGTATGGATAAATACGTAAGTGTGTCAGAAAGAGGAAGCACACACATGAGTAGTGGAAGGCAGTATCATGTGAAGAGCCCTCTGTTCTCTTCATTGGTATTTGCCATGCCTTTGTTTTAATTTTTTCTGAGTTACTCCGATACTGTGTTCATTACAGATATTTTTTTTTTCCTCTCAGAGTGAAAGCTGTTCTAATAAAAAGAATCTGAGTATTCCTTGAATTGATTTTGTTGTCAGATATCTTAAGGTTCAGGGCCTTGATATAACTACTACCCGGTGAAGGCACAGGTAACAATGTTGATAAAATTTTCCAAAGTTATAGATTCACCGTGTTCCTACTTTCTGACTAGGCACTTTCTCAAAGCAAAGTAATGAAGCAGTCATTCTATCATAATAGAATGATCTTGAAACATACACAAACAGCAAAAATGGACTCAGCAGGATATATATATACACATATATAACATATATATGTTATATATGTGTATATATATATGTATACATATGTAACAATAATAATCAATTGAAAGGAGGCTATCAACTAGAGAGCTAGGGGGACATGGGAGAGTACTTGGGAGGGGCTCTAGAGAAGAAAGAGATAGGGGAAAGTGATGTAATTCTACATCAATTAAAAACTTATTAAATAACTAACTGTCATCATAGAGTCTTCATCCAGTAACTGATGGAAACAGATGCAGAGATTCACAGCCAAGCACTGTGGGAGCCCAACTGGGAGACTGGCTCCCACGTTTTACCTTGAGGAAAGAGGGATAAGAGATATTAAAGGATAGAGGGGAGAGAAACAGAAAGAAACAGCATAGTCTTGGGAGGGCCTGGATCATTATTCACTGGTCCCTTCTGTCTCTTCTAAAGGGCTTTTTATAGGAATGCCAAGGGGTGGAGCAAAAGACCTCCCCCTCGTACAGCCAAGTGTAGACCCTTCCAATCACCCAGAAATCATGCATGTGGTCAAGTAATCTTCTAATGCAGCTCTGCTGGGTAAAGCAAGCTCAAATCTTACTAGGAAGCATATGTGGGCCTTTATAAAGCACCAGGCTGAGTTCCAGGTGTCCAATCGAAGAGAGAGAAGGGGATTTCCATGAGCAGGGGATATAAACATAATGATGGGAAAACATACAGAGACAACCAAACCTAACTAGTGAGAACTCATGAACTTTAGACCAATAGCTGTGGAGCCTCCATGGGACTGGACTAGGCCCTCTGCCTAACCAAGATATGCTTAAGGGGCTGCCTGGCAGTAGGATCAAAATTCATCCCTGGTGCATGAGCTGGCTTTTTGGAGCCCATTACCTATGGTGGAACAACTTGCACAGCCTTGATACAGGGGGAGGAGCTTGGCCTGCCTCTACTGAATGTACCAAGCTTTGCTGACTCCCCATGGGAGGCCATACCTTGTTGGTGGAGGGAATAGGGGGTGTGTTGGTGGGAGCAGAGGGGCACAGGGGGAAGGCTGGAGGGATGGGAGGAGGGAAGATAGGAGGATCTGTGGTTGGTATGTAAAATGAATAAAAAATTCCTTAATATAAAAAATGTATTAAATAATACAAAACAATCATTTCTTCACTCTGTTATTATTATTATTATTTATTATTATTATTATTAGATTTTCTATTCATTTTTAAATACCAACCACAGATTCCACTCACATCCCTCCTCCTGCACCCCAGTCTTCACCCCCAACCCCACTCATTTCCACCTCCTCCAAGGCAAGGTCTCCCATGGAGAGTCAACACTCTTACTAGGAAATTTATCTATGTGTCCAGCTGTACTTGAGTGTCTGAATCCCCATGCTTATCTTGAACAAACACAGACCAGGCCATACACAGCATAGACCTTGATCCCTCTTGCTGCTACTTTGAAATTTCCTGAAGACATTGTTCCCTTGACTAAATCATTGTCTTTCTTTACTATAGCTTTTCATAGATGATCTTTTTAAATTGAATGAATGCCTCATGAACTCTTTTGGGGTTAGGCTTATTTGAGAAGATACTCTTGTTCATTTTAAAACCCAATTCTAACACCATTCCTTTATATAATTCATTTTGATAAGTATCAGTATTTATATTTTGACTAGTACAAATCTTATTTCTTTTTTAGCGTAATTGGAGAGGTGGGGTGTGAAGTATAAGACTTGAGAATAACCAGAAGAAAAATGCAGGAAAGTTTATCAAGAAATGTAAAAAGCAAACATTTACAATATGACAAACTAATGGAACAGCATGGGTAACTAGATATTAGATGATCATGTTTATACAAAAGTAATGAAAAGGATGAAAATATGAATCAGGTGGGCTGGTCAATATGTGGTGATATTGTGTTCCCCAATATATTGTGCACCCTAATAAACTTATCTGGGGTCAGAGAATGCAACAGTCACTAGATAGACATAGAGGCCAGAAAATGGTGGCACACACACCTTTAATCCTAGCATTCTGGAGGCAGAGATCCATCCAGACCTCCTTGAGTTCAAAGCCACACTGGAAACAGCCAGGCATGGTGACATACACCTTTAATCCCAGGAAGTGTTGACAGGAAGCAGAAAAATACATAAGGTGTGAGGACCAGGAACTTTAGGCCTTGAAACTTTTAGGCTTTTAGCATCAGCTCAGCTGAGGATCCATTTGGATGAGGACTCAGAAGCTTCCAGTTTGAGGAAACAAGATCAGCTGAGAAATTGGCAAGGTGAGGTTAGCTGTGGCTTGTTCTGTTTCTCTGATCTTTCAGCGTACACCCTATACCTGGCTCCGGGTTTGTTTTTATTAATAAGACATTTTAGAAATTTGTCTACATCAACAACCTTGATGTTTGAAGGCCGACTTAATACCTTATTTTTTTTTTCATTTTGTTCTTTATTCACAGAAACTTTTTTCTTCTTTCTTTATTTACTTACTTTTGCCATATAGCTTTGATTTAGATAGGAAGTGATTAGGAGGAGTGAATTTATTTGAACAGAATGACTTGTTAATAAAAAAGTTACAGAAAAACTGTGTTCTAGTAAATGATCATGGAAGGCTATGAACTCTTAAATTGCTGAATAACTAACTATGTGTATAACTTTGCCAGTAATATCATACCTTCAATTTGAACTTGATGTTGCCATTTCCCAAAAAATATTCTGGAATATACTTTTAAACTACCTTGACTGTTTTGCAAGTTATATGAGAACATTAACCTATTTGTTTTCAGTTTCATATTTTTAGCTACATATCAATTAATTCAACAATTTCATTTTATTCTGAATAGTCTCCATATTTTAATATCAAAGATAATGAAATTTTGTTCTGTTTTTCCATCAGTTTTATTATTTATTTCCAGTGCTAAACTCATTGACATATTTGGAGTACAGATACAGTAGTTTAATTAGAATGCCTTGTAAGATACATTTCTAACAACTCTGATCTTATTTCCAGCAGATTTTAAGATGGAACAAATCTGTATATTTTATAGTATTGATGTAGTTGTGTTATTTATTCTTCATCATGAGCCTCTTTGTAATAATTTGTGTGGAAGTCTCAAATGAATAGTCATATAAATATTTTTGTGCCATTTTCTTTCCTATAGTTTCCAAAATTATTTGTATCAAGGATTTTTCTTCCTTTGCTTTCTCTCTAGTTTATATCTCTGGATCACATGGAATATATTTGTATCTGTACAATGGGTGATTCATTGAAACAAACATATAGGATCATCAAAAAGTAGAGTTCAGCTTCCATTTGTGTGTTCTGAGTACATTCCATGAAAATACTTAGGATGTATTATTTCTTGCTCTATTGCTTAGGGTTCCCATTGACAATGAAAGAGTCCTTGCAAAAACCATAAAAATGAAAATTTAGAGTTTATGTCAGAAGTTAGGCATCATATTTTACTAATGTTTTCACTCTCTAGTTTATTCTTAATAATTCCTAAATACTTATTCTTCTATCTGCCAAGAGGAGAAATTCCACAGTCACTTCCAAAAGGGACGAAATTAATGGAAAAGATTATTTTCAAATCCAAGACTAATAATTTTTACATAATTTCTCCTAAAACAATCAGAAACAAGCTTGGCCAGAGGATGCTTACTTTAAATTAGTTGCCACTGTGTAAATTAAATTAGCTCAGTGGGTAACCTAAGCATGGCTTGCTATGCCACATAGCTAATTAATATGATATAAGGAGTTATTTTTCATATTAAATGTATATATAATACACATTTTATGTCTGAGTTTGCAAAGCTTTTTTTTTAAGCCAGAGATAGCTGCAGCTCAAAGTTAAATTTGGAAAGTAAACTTTAAAAAAATTAGCAATTTGTGCCAACTTTTATCAATACAAACCAAGCCATATAAAACTAGTAATTTACTTCCCTTTTAAAATCATGCATTATGGATTAAAATCACATTTAATTTTACTAGACGTTAACAGCACAAGTTTGTGACTCCACTTTAATGTTGCCATCTGAAAATTAAGGTGGTGATAAAAATCACCCGTCATGATTATTCCTCAGGATGGAGTGAATGTGGGAGTTATTATGTTCTTAATGGAAATTATATTAATGCTACTATAAAAAGACAGTTAAAGCTTCTGCTTTTAGAGGACTACACTAACACTTTAATATTAGTCAAAACTGGGTCCAGATTCCATAAACACATATTAGTCTTTTTGTTGGTTTATTTTAACTTTTTTTTTTTCAGTATTGGTGATGGAACTCGGAGCCTTATACATGCTAGGTAAGCACTCTACTACCGAGTTACATCCACTCCAGCCCTGTTTTTAATATTTATTTTAGTTTATTAAACATTTTCACACTTATTTGGAATGTAGAATCACAGTACTGTGTAACACACGTGTCCGAAGGTCAAAGAATGACTTGTGGGAGTTGGTTCTTTACTTCTACTATGTGGGTTCTGGGGGGAAAGCCATGTTGTCAGGTGGTGAATGCCTTTGCCTCCTGAGACCCTTGCTGGGTACCAGACCCATTTTTACAAGATAATTTACTATCTAGATCTGGATTAATATACCACTACTAAACCAGCATAACCCCCAACTACATTCTAAATATTTGTCCTTATTTCCAAATCTTCTCTTTGGAATAGACAGAGACCATTACAAACAACACAACTGATTAAAATGCAGAGATGTGGAGCCTGAAAATATTTATACAAGTAACAGTAAGCAGACTGAGCAGGTTGTTTTATATACTTAGGAAAACACACACATACACACACACACACACACACACACACACACACACACGCGCAACAACAATTAAAGAAGAAGCAGCCATGAATTGGAATGAGAGCAAGGAGTGGTAAGTGGGAGGGAGGGATGAAATGGAAGAAGGACATGATAAAATTTTATCATAATATCAAAACAAAACATTATTCAAAACTTAATCTAGATTTATTTTAATATACATTATTTTAAGCATCTTATATTTATAAGCAATTTATAATACAACATAAACATATAAGTATAAAATAATATGATTAGTATATATTATGTTTCTAGAAGAAATATTCATCATTTTGGAAATAATACTTTTTACATGTGTTCTAATTTCCAGACAATGGGAAGAATAACATATTTTATACTTCATAGTATTTGGATGTTGTTAGGAAACACACCCACCCAAGTCTGCATCTTGGAAAAGAGTTGTGAAAAATAGCTTAAGCAAACCTTTACAAACTATTTAATTGTTTTCAAAATATCAGTCCTTCGAAGGAGGATCTATTATTAGTTCTGCATCTCTGAACAAGGAAAATGAGTCTTGGAGAGTTTCAGCAATCTAGCCAAGTTAACCAGAGAGCTGCAGCAGTCTGACTCTTGTTGGGGAGCTGCCAGGCCTGATGGGAGAGCATGAGTTATGGAAGTTCTTCTACCACAGTTTATAACATGTGCAGAGGGCAGGGGGTTAGCCTGACAGCCTGAATTGTTTCTGGTTTGGGTACCAATTGATGTGAGAGAGGTAGAGTAAGACACATCCTAACCTGGGGTGGGGGGGAAGAGAGGGACAAAAGGAGGGGGAGGGAGAGAGTGAGCAAGCGTGCGTGCGTGCGTGTGCGTGTGCGTGTGCGTGTGCGTGTGCGTGTGTGTGTGAGAGAGAGAGAGAGAGAGAGAGAGAGAGAGAGAGAGAGAGAGAGAGAGAGAGAGAGAGAGAGGTAGATTAAGAGGGTTCAAATGAGACTAAAGAAACAGGATTGATCTCTGAAATCTCAGAATGAAGAGGGCAATTACTGGACAGGAATGAAAGAAAAATGCGTTTAACAAGGTTGAGGGTAACTGTTTAAACAGGGTAGAGTTCACACTATTTTAAAGTATCAGTACAAAAGGAAATTACTCAAACTCCAATTGACCTGCCACTATTTTTTAATGGCTTAAAAATAAAAAGTCTTAAGCCTATACTACCAGCACTTGAGGTGAAGGCAGGAGGGTCAGGAGTTCAAGGACACGCAACAAATCCTCTGAGACTTCCCTTTGCCTTTAATGTAGCCTTCTCTCAGGTTTGTCCTAAATCTGCATCCTTTCTCATCTCATAATATGGTGACTCCCACATCCAGCCCTGAAGTTCAGTTGAGGATGTGAACTTTCAGCTTCTTGTTCCAGCTTCCAAGCCTGCCTCCTGCAATGCCTCCCTGGCATATTGGCAAAATGGAAATAAATAAATAAACAAACAAATAAATAAAATGTTATTTTTCTCACCATGTTTCTCATTTATAAAAGGAAAACAAACAAACAAACAAAGAACCCAAGAAGGAAAGAACTCACTTCCCTCTGGACTCCATTCCACATTCAGATGCCACAAAGCATCTGTTGGAAATCATCAAGCAGCTTATGGGAGGAGGGAGGAAATACCCTGTGATTTATTTTTTAAAGTATTTCGAAGGTAACATATTATAACTTCTGTGGTTCCCTTTTCCATGAAATATAACTATAAATAAAACAAGTACTCTTAACCCAAGTAGCCGTTTAATTTACAAATACATCATGTGGTTAATACAGAATCAAGTAACTGCTGAAACAGTGACCTGCTCCCATGGTCTTTGCTGAAGCAGTAGACCCCATGTTTCTGTATATGAGCTGGCTGTCGAATGAAGAGAGCTCTGGATACAAAAAGTTCTTCCTTTGGGATATAGTTCTGAAGCCAGGCACTTCTTCCAGCTTTTGTCGGGGCTGTATTCTGCTAAGTTTCTGGTCTGCTGTACCCAAATTTTCTTATTCTGAAGGCCATGGGTTAAATCTGGCTGAACAATCTTCAGTTTCACTAGTGGGTTGAGGGCCTCATTCCTTTTGGTTTATTGCCATTCCCCTGTAGGAGAAACTAGGGGTTCTTCCTATGGGATTTCCCACAATCCAATAGGTGAAGGTGTTTTCTGCAGGAAGTATATCACAAGGAAGAAATCAGGATGAAATATTATGGGAATTAAGAGACTTTAAACCCATTGTTTCAATTGAAGAATACAAATAATGGGAAATGTATTTTAAAATGTCTTTGTATTTGATATTTAAATAAAACAAAACTGTAACACAAATTGCTAAATTATCTTATTAATAGAAAACCCAGAGCCAGATGTTGGGGTGAAAGCTGAAAGATCAGAGGAATAGAACAAGCCAGCCACAAGTTCTTAGTGCTAAGAAATCCTCAGCCCAAGAGAGCTACTTTTTGTAAACTTATGCCCTATATACCTTTCCGTGCCCTGCCATCTTACTTCCTCTCTCTGCCCAGCTACATCACTTCCTCTTTCCACTCAGCTCTATCACTTCCTGGCTTTTTGTACAGACCTCCAGACCTCTATGGTTAACTAGTGCTGGGATTAAAGGCCTGTGTCACTGGCTCTGTTTCCAGTGTGGCCTTGAACTCACAGAGATTCAGATGAATCTCTGCCCCAAAATGCTAGGATTAAAGGCATGTGCTACCACTGCCTGACCTCTATGTTTAATACAGTGGCTGGCTTTATCCTCTGATACCCAGGCAAGCTTTATTTGTTAGAGCACAAATAAAATATCACCACACAAACCTTTGAAAAATGTCTTTTAGAAGTCAAGGATAAAATTCAAAATTTAAATAATAGATATTTATATAATGAAATGTCTGCCAATAACATGCATGTTATTTCCTATGTCTGTTTCCAATGCAGAAGAAAAAAGAATCTTAATGTTGAGTTGGCTTTATTTTTTAAGATCAATAAAAAAACAAACATAGCAAACCATTTGAGTAACTCATGGTAAGGGTGGAACAGTTTCCACTGATGAAAGTCTTTATCTACCATGTTTCTATTTAAACTTGTGTATTTATGATACAATAATAAAAAATACTACTTATCATTTTCCATTTACAAACTAAAAACCAGTTTTTTCCTCTTTAGTCTTTGTTTTCTGAGACAATTGTGTTCTTCAAAAGTCATCTCCTTCTCATCTTCTAGCTATTACTTACTTTTCCCTCTCCTTCAGTACAGGAATTATTTCCTGAGTTTGTCAATGAAATGTAGAAAATTTAAAGAGGCTTTAGTTATAAGAAATGGAGTATAGCTTGTCAGAAAGCACCAACAGCCAAAATAAATTAAAAGACACAAGGGGATTGATATTGGAAGGCTCCCAGCAGTACACAGGAGATGTAATGAGAGTGATAAGGCAGAGATTAAAATACACATTAATAACTTTGAGCTTAAATTCATGTGTTAAATAAATAGATGCAAAATCATATACTTAGATATTCTGTGTCGAACTGCTGGTTGTATTAGTGACGTTATCAAAGCTTATACAAGCAGAGAGTTTATAAAGACCAGAGTGTGTTTTTATGTTGAAAAACAAAGGAAAATTGGAATGCATGCACACACACACACACACACACACACACACACACATTTGGAAATGGTGAATTTCCACAGATAGCACATAGCTCTGAGTTTGATATTTTAAAGTCATTTGCCTTTATGAAATAACTTACTCTGATTTCTTAAACTGAAAAATGGAATCTTTTAGCCAGTTTTGAGAGCCTTTGCTCATTAAAAGGATCAAAATATAAACATATATACATGAAACTTAAGACAAACTCTAGACTTTGAGTTTTAAAACATGACCAAAAATGTTATTAAATGACATTAAGGGTACATCACATCTAGTAATGGTTTATTGGAACACAGAGGTGTCAAACTGTCATTTAAAATTCCCCATGAATTACTTGTACTACCCAGTCTTAGCAAATAGTAAGTAGAAGAGAACTCAATTCCAAAGTCACCGAATAGGAGAAACTACTAAACAATGTCTATTAAATTGGATAGAGCTAGTAACTACTCTGTAAATGCCCCTAGAGCATTACTGAGTAAATCGCAAAATCCAAGTTGACTGTCAAATATATGGTGCAATCTAACTTGCTATCTTATATATCCTGCATACGCTCCACTCCAAAGACAAGTTTGTATGCCCTTCCGAGTGTACCCATTAACAAATGTACTGAGGCTCAAAGGTGCTAAAACACACTTTATTTTCTAGTCTGGGACATTGTCATCTTGACCCCTGTATACTGCTGCTAAGCACAGAGGATTTACTTTGAAGCTTTCATTTAAGGGCTTGAGTTATTATCCTTTGCTAGACCTTTGTCCATGGCATATTTATCATGATGCCCTGTAAAACTAATGTGTGAGAAAAGTGAGGAACGGAAGTCATATATTTGTGATTTATAAAGACAGGAGGAACAGTATAAATCAATCTTTAGGACCCATTCATAGGTACCTCATATAATCCATCTGTAATCACAAGACCTCCTCCAAATGATGTTTGCACATTTTTAAAAGTAAACATTAATGAAAGTTTGGAGTTCTTCATGATCTATGATTTCTTAGATCTATTACCACATATTGTTTATATTTATTACTGGAGAGGAAAGGTGCACTGTGTTATTTTTAAAAGTACAGAAAGAAATAGTTTTCAAGCTGTTCCCTTAATGAACTGGAAATAGTAACCCTGTCAAATTTAATATAAAAATAGTGTTATAGGCCTATGGCATCTATTTATTACTAGAGAACAAAAGCCTTCATCCATTTCCTTTAGAGAATGACATTTTTGTAATTCGCTGCCCATTTCATTTGTTCCAGGGCCTTCGTGGGGTGACAAATATCCTACTAAAATGGCTACTGATACTTGATAGGATAATGTGCAGCCCCTTAGGACAAGGGCAAAGGCAGCAAACTTATCATCCTTTAGTTTAGCTTAGCATGGGTCAGTAACAGCGCCAGAGGTGACAGAAGATGTTAAAGTGTGGGAAGCAAGAGCTGAAAGCAGTAGGAGGGGAGTTTTTATAGTTTATCCTTTCTTTTGCCAAGAAGCTATGGAGACAGCTTGAATCACATTGCTGATTTGGTTCACTGCACGCCACACTAACTGTTTCTGCAAAAGAAGAGCAAGGGGGAGAGAAAGCCAGCACTTATGGGTCATTCTCCCCAGCAGCGTGTGCTGTTGCAACATGTCCTGTAAGAGGAAGAAATGCATATTTAATATTTTAGCTTCAAGTTAGTGTTTTCAGAATGCATTATCCTGCAGGAAGGTCTGTGGAGAATAATCAGCGGGACCTCTCCAGTATATCAACCTGATCATCAGGAGGAAACAGCATTAGCAGTGCTGTATTTTATTGGGGAATTTTCTCAGTACTATTTTCTGAGTTATAGTATACTAATAGGACCCTACTTAAAATTTTTGATAAAATATGTCCCCAAAATATAGTACTTTGAATTTATCATTAACACTTGTCCATAAGGACAATTGACTTACATTAAACCTGACTACACATATTTAATTCACAAGAAATTAAATTAGTATAGAACTCTCCTTTAGAATCTCTTAAAAAAATGATGTGCACCAGCTGGTATATTACTCCTGATTCCATTAAAAGATCATGTGAGGAAATTCTTCTAAACACTTCTCAGCTTAAAAAATGAAAAAGACAAAAAGGAAAACAGAAGTTCTTCATTAAGCAGGTATCTCTTTTCAAGGCTGTCATCACACATGATGACTATGAAGCCTGATGGTTATGTTGTGATTCTTTGGAAACACATCTGGTAAAATGACTTCTGTTTTACAAAATTAGGAAATCACTTTTTATGTTACATGTGATTTGAATGAATCCACTTAAACTTTTCAATGATACAGTCTAAAGATTCCTCAAGGACTAGGGAGAGAAAAGACTAAAAATTATGACCTTGTCTCACAAGCAAGAATCCAACTCCACCCAAGGACTTCCAGCTTGGTGAACATTCATACCATGATGTCATTATTAGAACCAGCAGGGCTTCATTGGAACATTTATTTTTCTTCTTTAAGCATTGAAAATGTCTACTTCTATGGTGTTTCTTAGTATTATAAACACAATGTATCAATAGAGAATGATGAAAATTAGAATCTATATATACAAAATAAATTTTTTAATTGGGTGACATATTTTGCATTTTGATATAAATATAAGGTACATTTTAATGTGTGGAACATTTTCTGGCAGACCATTTTTTATTCTGAGTGTATGTAGAAAATTACATAATGCTGAATTGCAGGAAGATGAAGATAAACTGATACCTACTTTGAAATAAGTATGTTAAATAGTTCACATACTTTATCTCTGAAGACCTGGCTGTGCGTTCCTAATAGTGCTATTCCTGGCTAAAATTTATACAGTACTTTCCCTATTGAGTTGGAAATTGTTCCCTCTTCAGAGAGAGGTTCATGTTTATTTCCAGTGCAGAAGAACTTGTTTTAGTTTTGAAGGTAAATTGAACAAGTGATTGCTTTCATATATCATGTAATTCCTTCATGTTTATGGCTGTAACTTTTCTACTTAACACATTTTATTCCTTCCCATGCCTGCCACTGGTTTGAGCAATCTGTGGGTAATTGATTTCTTCTGTAAAACAGATAACATTTGCTTAAAGCTCTTCTGATAGCTTTACAGCCTCTGCATTAGGAGAAGCACTTCCATCACCACTGGCATTCTTATAAAATATAATTATTACGTATCTATCAAAGACTAAAATAAAAGGAACGGGAAAAGGCAGTGCAAATATCATTCCTTCATTGCTCATGGCAGCTGTTTTCCTACTGATGCCCAGCACATCGCTGCTCACTCTCTTTCACTGCCTTGGACACATGGCCTGGGTTTATTTGAACAAACTAGTCTTTTCAAATGCTAACCTCATTTCAATTTATTAGACTTCCTACTAAAAAAAATTAAAAGTATCTTTTATTTGAGCAATGACTATTTTCCAAGACTCACATTTTCACTCATGTGTTCAGCAAGGTAAATACGTAAAAAGTTCCCAAGCAATTTCATAATATACATAAACTGAGTACAAATAACTTCATGTTGTCAGAATTCTTTTCTTGTTTTTACTTTGCTGTTTTGCTCTCTGGAGATCCAGAGCAACTGCCACTTTGTGATCTAGTATATCTCTTCCCCTGAGATGAAAGTATTATTGGTGAAGTGTTCCCAATGCTTTGGTCCATAATACAAGATAGACAACTTAACTTAGTTTTGCATTCTTTTTTTCAGTTTGTACATATATATCAGGCAAGAGTTCAGAGAAAAAGGGAATTATAATTATAGGTTGCAAGGCTTTTCTTGGGGGAAGTTTGAATGAACATCTGTTCACCCCAGATAAGACACCACCACCACCACCACCACCACCAACAACAACAACAACAAAAAAAAAAGCAAAGAAACAGTCTACCTAAGGCCAGTTTTATAATCCAGAAAGCTGTATTTTTTGGGAGGGGTGGGTTACTTTCAGGTAAGAATTTACTTCCAGGAGGATCATGGGTGATTGTAAGATGACTGCATCACCAAATAGCCTGCCCCAGAACGGGTGATGACTCATGGACGCTGTATGTCAGGAGCTCCCTAGACAGCATGCAGGAAGCAGTGCTGATGAGAATCTCCTCTCCCTAGCATCTGCGACTGGCTGCATAACCTTAGAGGGGGGCCCGGAGGAGTCTTTGTGAATCTTTCAACTTTCAGAAGTTTTGTGAGATTTTACAAAGTTTTGTTTGTTGCCTGTTCCTTATATGGTTCATTGACTTCCCTGAATCTCATTTCCTTCCTTCCCTCTCCAAAAGGGAATGTTTTACTCCTGTGCAACTAGCTATACCACACTAGATAAAGAAAAATTAATTTCTGTTCTAGATATCGAACATACATATGTACACATACATATGCATGCATTTTTCCTTCTCTCCTTTTCTTTAGTTCCTTAAAAGAAAATCTGTCTAAAATGGCAAAGTATTTTTCAAATCTCAAACACCAGTTCACTGCAAAAGTCCACTGTAAACTGAATATATTGACAAAGAAGAGAGAAAGACACTCACGTGGTTCAGTCTGCATCAATGGAATGTGGTCTTGTAGATCTGGGCACAGGACACATAGTTTACTACCACCTATGAATATTTACGAGAGGCAGAGAAAAAGGCGGTAAGTAACCAGTCAACCAGATTGACAAAGAAAAAACATGTTTTGAGCCTTCTTATCATAACCAAAGCTAATTAACGGTTTTAGTTTCAGGTGGAAGTCCTGAATAATAGGTGAAAAATCAGTTCCTCATTTTTCTTCTTTTCTTAATAGAATTATGCATTTATAATTCATAATTTTAAGATTGCTTTGTCTTTAGTTTGTATGTTTTACAACTAGATTTGTAGCTTTGAAGGAGAAAATGTCTGTATGGGAATCTCTTAATGAGCAATTTCCAGATTTGTCTTATGTTTACAGTTTCTCTTTCAAACATAAGACAGAATGAGTGTCTCTTTGGCCTGGGGACAATGGCAAGTCTGTCCTCATGACGGTGGTGCACAAGTTTTCTGGTTGTACTTAACCCCATTGCCTGCTTTGTTGTGAGAACATCCCTGAAAACTTGCAGTTTTATCAGTTGCTCTCCACTCTGCCACTCACTCCCACTGCCCAGCATGGTGCAGGCTGTCCCAGAACTCTTTAACCACACACAGCACCACTCTCTTGCTTTGCCCCAACTTGGGCTCTTGGTAAGCCTCACGTTTCCTGGGGTATCACAGTGATCAGAGGGGTGCTGGCATGGCCCCCGTCTCTGCACCTATACTCACCATTACCCAGCCGTCCAGCATTCATCTTTAAGTGAATTGATGACAGTGTTCACGCACCTGCTTTCAGTCATCCCTGCACACCCGAGACTGTCTTACTATACTGTTGTTATCTGCTGTTTTAAACTCCTCAAGGGTGGAGCTGCTGCCTGAGCTGTTCTCCTGAGTCAGTTCCTATTGTTGAATATCATGTAAAGTGATACTTAATAAGTACATTTAAATGACCATATCTCTATACTTTTCTAACTGTGGGGGAAATTAATTTCCAATGTTATGATGACGTTTATGGAAAGTGAAATGCTAATAAAAGACTTAAGGAAGGTCATCCTTTGCTCCCTATCCCTTGTTAATTCAAGTAATTTACAAGTTTTGTTATTTACTTTTTGGTGAGATGACAGGTACTCAGTGTACATGAGTGTATATAAAGTTATATTCCCTGATCTTTTAAAATAAATTCTATGTGACAGATCCTTCAGATATTTAGATGATGGCAACAGGAAGGTCAATCTTCAAATTATTTCCTTTTCTACATCATTTTCAAAATGGTTTAAACTTCTTCCCAGGATTTGTGACATATGTTTGAACTGAAATGCTCTAGAGATATATGTGGCAATTTTTAACTTGATTTTGTATGAAACTCCCAGGTAAAGCTCCAGGCAAGAGATACTTCTAGAAATCATTAAGAAAGTGCTGTTATTCAGGTCTCTTGTTCTAAATCATACTGTGATTATTAACTTGTCTTTCATGTATCAATAATACCTTAAGTTTGATTCATTTTCAAGTCTATACAAGATATGTAGAAGTGAATGATACTGTGTTTCTCATAATGTTGAAGTATGAGTCTAAGGAATAAGTAACAAGAACATTGCACCATTTGAAGGAAACCATGCATTGTGGTAAAAGGAGAGTTTCCTATTAATGAATTATTGTTGAGAAAACACTTCTAAACTCAAATATAATAATAAATATCTTTCTCAAGTCTCTAAATGTCCCTCAGCAAGTTCTTCTGAGTGACCTCTGAGTTGAATTCATCTTACTTATTCATTCTATCTAAAAATAATATTGTATGTTTTTAACAATATATTATACTGAGTTAATACTCTGGCCTTAAGTGGCATTTCCTCTATGTGGCAGTAGTACAGAGATCTCTATGTTTTCAGAATCTGAATTGATATGAAAGAAAGCTTTAGAAACTCAAACTCAAAAATTGCATGTTCACTTATTGCTACCTTTTTTAAAAGGATAGGTTTTTGGGGACCCCGTAACATGAAATCTAATAGGTCTTTTAATGAAAATCCCAGAGCCAGAAATGTAGATCTCTGAAATGTTTGAAGATGACTTGTCAATCTAAAATATATTTCTTTTTGACCTTGAAAATATTCCTAATACAATAAGTTTGATTGTAATAGGTGACTAATACCTTGAACATGATTAGAAATGTATGTACAGCTGGACAGTGGTGGTACACGCTTTTAATCCCAGTATTTGGGAGACAGAGACAGGCGAATCTCTGTGAGTTCAAGGCCAGCCTGGTCTACAAAGTGAGTTCAAGGGAAAATCACAAAGCTACACAGAGAAACCCTGTCTCAAAAAAAAAAAAAAACCCCAAAAAAGAAATGTATGCATAGTACATGCCAACAAAAATAATCTTAACTTTGTATCAATATACAAATTTGTATACAATATACAAAAAATCTAATCCAATGTAAAATATTTAAAACTAGTACTTTTTAAAAGTAGACAGGCCCCTCAGGGATTTTCCTGATGGCAAAGGCAAGGGATTACCTTGTCTAACTGTCCCTTGTTGATCTACATTAATTAGTCCAGTTTCTGCCTTTGCCACAACTTCTGCATAATCCAGAATTCTGTTGGGATTATTTCTTGAAAAAACATTATTTCTAGGAACGCCCTGTTTATAGTCCCTTTTTAGGTGACATTGTTTACCACAATTGAAACATTTGACATTACTATTTTTCTTCAGACCTCTGGAAATCACCTCTCCTATCCAAGCATCACCATGATCATGAGTTTCAATACAAACTGTATCTTAGATCCATTCCTCCAAGGGTGTTAATCTTGCATTTCATGGCCTAATTACCCTTTTTCATTGTGCATTAGCATTTTCAAAAGTCAAATGTTTAATTATTATTTGTCTAACTTCTGAATTTGGTATCATTCTATTTCCTGCTGTAGTCTGTCTTTGTAAGAAATCAGTGAAGGTTTCTTTTGGACCCTGTATAACTTTTGTAAATGACTCATTTTTTCCTACTTCTGCAAATTGGTCCCAAGCATTCAAAGCTGCCATTCTGCATAAGCTAGGGTGTGGTCATCATATAAAGATTGTCTTTGTATATCAACATAATTACCTTCTCTAAGAAGTTGATCTTGGGAAATTTCCATACCGCTAGCTCTTCTTCATTGTTCAGTGGTCATCCTTCCACCAGGTCCTCCACTGTAATTGGGGACCAGACTCTAAGACTGCTGTAACCAAATCTCTCCAGTCTTGAGGGAAAATTCTATTACAAGTTGACCACGAGTTTAACATCTGCTTCACAAAAGATGAGTGGATGCCTTATGAGACTATTGCTTCTTTGAATCTCCTCAAATCTAACATTTGCTCAGGAGTCCAGTCAGCTCCTACACAGCCTTGAGCAGAGCTATCATTTCTGTAAGGTTACTGGATAGATGAAGGCTGGCTATTTGAAAGCCTTAGCCTGTTTCACTGTAACCTTATAATGCAATGTTGAGATTGGTTTACTTTTAAATTACTGTTTGGGTTTGAATATCTCTATGATCTGTTTTAACAGGTTTTTCTAAAACTTTTATCTTGGCACTCATATTAACCAGCTTTTTTAATGATAAAACAGAAATAAAAACAGACATTACATGAATCCCATCAACATTAATTATCCTCTCATTTAATTGTTCCATTTTCAGACGGTCCATAGTATTATGAGGCAGAGTCCAAACTCTCCCCATTGTTAAAACGTTTCCCATTTTTTTAATGTGGGAAAAAAACTTTCTTTTAACTAATTCCTCCCTTTAAAAAATCCCAATTGACTCACCAAATCTTCTGACAGTGATGATTCAGACGGTGGTGTTGTAGCAGCCTGAGGAGGGGGCCCAGTGAAAGCCAAAGCACACCAGGAGAGGAAAGAAACCAAAAAGCCAGCTATCTGAATGGGGGAATGTGCAAAACTGGCTAATTCTGTCATTTTTGGAGTCCAAGTCTGGGCCTGAGTCTGGACTTGAGCAGGCTCCAAAGTCACAGACAAGAGGCTTTTTCGTGAATTCACGTCCCCAAAGTTGGATGCCAGATGTTGTATGAATTAAAAATGTTCTTAAAGACTTGGACCTTTGTAAGGTATGGGCCTTGGTGATGTGACATGATAGCAGACTTGGCAGTAGACAATTAGAAGTGTGATGCAGCTGGCCTCAGGACTCCCATGAGTGCAGCACAGTAACTAGACAATGAGTCTACTTCCTTTACTCTTGATGTCAGACATTTTGTCAGGCTGAGTGCTTTATGCTGTGACAGGCCAGAAAGGAAGTCCTTAACATGGGAGAGTCAAGTGTTCTGGGCATTGGGCAGCAGGTAGGTGCTGGCCAGGTCACAGCTATTTCAAAGTAAGGAGAAACCTAATAATTATGAATGAATATGAGTCAGAATGCATTAGCTTATTTCACTCTGCTCCTGTCATTCATTGGCCTTTGGCAACTTTCATGTCCTCTTAAAATAAGAAAATCATTGATTTTTAATTTTAATTTGTATCTGTAGTCCTAGAGCTTGAAACTGAATATTAAGTAAATGTCTCTATGCTATATGAATGGAGCTCTAGGGGTGTGTTGAAGTCAGAAGTTGCTAGATACTATAGTGACTATAGACAAATACGGGCATTCCTGAGTATTAGGCCAATTGGAATATACTCAAATAACACACAAAAGTTTCAACTTTACATTGATATCTCTGTGGAAATATTGCAATATCAGAAAGAAAAATATCCATGCATCTAACTTTTCCTTATATTATCACAGTGCTAACATATTAAATACAGTTGTGCTGGCTAGCTTCATGTCAACCTGACACAAACTAGACTCATTTAGGAAGAGGGAACCTCCATTGAGAAAATGCCCCTATTAGATTAGTCTGTGCACAAGCTTGTGGAAGGAACATTTTCTTTCATAATGATTGATGTAGGAGGGCCCAGCTCACTGTGGTCAGTACCACCTCTGGGATGATGGTCCTGGATGGCATAAGAAGGCAGGCTGAGCAAGCCAGTAAGCAGCAGTCCTTCACAGCTTCTGCCTTAGTTTCTGCCTCCAGGTTCCTACATTGATTTCCCACTGTAACTTTCTTTAATGATGGACTGTGATATGGAATTGTAAGATTGAAACAAACCCTTTGCTTTCCAGATACTTTTGGCCATGGTGTTTTATCACAGCAATAGAAACTCAAAAAGAACAGTGCATTTCACATTGTTTGCAACCAGTCTGGGCCATTCTAATCATGCTGAAAATAATTCAGTCTGCTATTTTAGATGAATTTTCCTCAGGAAATGATGAAACACAAAAGACAATAGGATCTACAGAGAATTATAGACCCTAGTAGATTAGTTTTTTTTTTTTTTTTTTTTTTTTTGTTTTTTTTTTTCCCAAAGAGCACTCTTTAAAAGGTTTCTAACCCATTTTCCAGGAAAATTCTAATAGAGGATAGCAAGGTTCTGGGACAGGAAAGCCTGGACTTCTTTAACTCCCAGGGCCCCATCACAATTCCTGTATCATTTAAGTTTGAGCTTATTACACATAGGAAAAAAGTTTCACTAACTTCTGATAGGAGCCACAGTTTTAGGGATAAATACGTATGCTACCAGGCAAAATCTCTTCACAGGAAGTTGCAGAGGCCAGAGCTTGATGCAGAAAAGTTACACATTGGGCAATTTGCCAAATTTCTCTTTTCCTATACTTTATTGTCCGAGTCACTGTTCTATTGCTGTGAAGAGACCCCATGGCCAAGGCAACTCTTACAAAGGAAACATTTACTTGGGACTTGCTTACAGATACAGAGGTTTAGTTCATTATCATCACTGTGGGCAAGCAAGCCTGGTGCTGGAGCAGTAGCTAAGAGTTATGTCCTAATCTTTAGGGAGAGAGAAAGAGAGAGAGAGAGAGAGAGAGAGAGAGAGAGAGAGAGAGAGAGAGAGAGAGATAGAGAGAGAGAGACTGACTTCCTCCCTCCATCAAGGCCACACCTCCTAATTGTTTTCAAATAGTGCCACTCCCTGATGACTAAGCATTCAAATATATGAGCCAATGAGGGCTATTCTTTTCAAACCACCATATTTATCTTGGAAAAGTTTGTCCAAGGTCACATTAATGCACAAGCTTTCATGTTTCCTTCATTATTAAGGCAGCATTAATCAAATATTCACTTATATTTTAGCAGCTGATAATGATTCCAATGAAGGGGACACAAGTAACTACACAAATTCATTTTTTTGCGAGGCATGGCTTTTTTTAATGATATGGTCAGAGAGGAACAAGTGAACAGGAGTGCAGTTGCATGTCTGTCTTGATTTAGCACCTATCAGAGAGAGTTTCTTGGCACTAAAGGTATTGGCAAGCCACTGAAAATCCAAGTTATTATTCATTTCTGTTTCTTATCTTCTGCCTAAATCTGAAAAAAAAATCTGTTTCATATTGTTAGCAGGTATAGCCAAGTAAATGTGCTTAAACACTGTACAGATTATAATTAAAACATATACATAAATACTGTATTTCAGTAGTCATGGGAGGCAACTGGCTATAGCTAACAACATTGTCATGATAGTGGTTCACAGAAAATAAAATTTTGAAATGTACATTTTAATAGTAAACAAGTTTTCTAACTTTCAAAAGTTAAAAAAAATATAAGTGAAAACAAAACACAGTTTGCTTCATTTGTTTACTTTTCTGGCAAAGATTCACGAGACCTTGTCACTGGCAATGTAAATATGATAGGAAGCCTAGTATGAAACCAAAGAGAATATAGACTGTACCATTTGGCCATCAGCAAACTTAAGGGTGGATGAGCATTATTATTGTTGTTGTTTTACAGTATGCATGAGATTAGGAGTGCTTGCAAATATCTAAAAACTAAGAGAATAACTAGCCTAGCTATACCAATTGTAAATTCTAGCAGGATGTATCAGTGCACTTCATCTACATAAACCCATTGAATGTTCTAGATTTTGCTCATGTCATCACTGTATTAAAAGAGACATAGATTGAATATGTTGCAAAATTCTTAACTCCATATGTAGCAGTACACTGGAGCATATTCAAATATGGATCCAAGAATAATATAAGAACTAAATTATATTAGTAATTTTACTTTCATAGAAGTACTATTTTTAACTCTCTTTCCCACTAAAATTCAATGAATTATTAGGGTTAAAGTCTTTTCTCTGAAATGCTTGTTGATTGTTTTCTTTTGTTATTTTTTTAGACAGGATCATTTTTTAAGCCCAGGCATGCCTTAATGTACAATCTATCTGCCTCAGTTTCCCAAGTAGCTGGACTTACAGTTGGCCTTGATAATGTTTCCTTCCTCTTGCTTCTAATCCATAATCTGAAAATAAAAGTTTACAACCCCGAGAAAGACTTTTGATGCTTGAAAGTCATTCTAGCTTGAAAACTTTTAACAGAAGTGAAAATTCCTTAAGTGTGCAACTCTACAATAGGAGATATATGTTTGGACATAGGACAGAGCACTATATACATATGGACACTGTGAGGAAAATACACAGCGCATACTGAAAATAATCAAATAAACATCCTTTTATTTTTCTCTTTTGTGTGTGGTGTGTGGTGTACATGTGTTTATATGTATACAAAGGTGCATGTATGTGTACATGTGTATGAATGCCTGATGTTGATGTTGGGACTCTTCCTTAAACAGTTTCCACCATATTCATGGAAACAGCATCCCTCCATCGAACCAAAAACCAATTGCCAATAAGGCTAGAGTTACTAGCCATCAGGCTCCAGGGATCATTTCTCCCTGCCTTCCAAGCACTAGAATAATAGGCCCAGTGAACTTTAAAAAGTTAAAAGCAATGAAAACACCGTATTTTTCCTATAAACAAGCACAATAACTAGCTTGTGTTTCTTATTTAAATTTTTAAAATTTATTTTACATGCTAATCCCAGTTCCCCCTCCCTCTCCTCCTGACCTCCCTCACCTCCTCAGTCCCATCCCCCATCCACTCCTCAGAGAGGATAAGGCCTCCCTTAGGGAGTCAAGAGAGTCTGGCATACTAAATTGAGACCCTCCCTGCTGTGCCAGGGCTGAGCAATTATTAGAATCAAAGCAAAGGATAACCAGGCTATAATCCACAACCCCAGAGAAGCTAGGCAAAAAGGAGGACCCTGAGAGGGACACACATAGAGGGTTCCAGGAAGGGAAAATAGTTAAGATCTACTGGGTAAACTGGGGCGGGGGGGGGGGGGGGAGAAGAAGGGAAGGGTTGTGTTTCTTTTTGTTTTAATTAAGTGAGATAATTAAATAATTTAGTAATTTATTTAACTTGGGTTCTAGAGCAGAGAATAATTTAGAAAATAGAAGAGTGTTAGTTTCCCTTGACTTCATCTAGTTAAGGGAATAAAATTAATAGTAACCACTTTTGCTGAAAGTAAAAATGTTAAGCCAGTGACTAATTTTATATATATATATTAGACTAATTTTTTTTTTTTTTTTTTTTTTTTTTTTTTTTTTTTGGTTTTTCGAGACAGGGTTTCTCTGTGTAGCTTTGCGCCTTTCCTGGAGCTCACTTGGTAGCCCAGGCTGGCCTCGAACTCACAGAGATCCGCCTGGCTCTGCCTCCCGAGTGCTGGGATTAAAGGCGTGCGCCACCACCGCCCGGCTTAGACTAATTTTTTTTAAACAAGATAAAATTTATTCTGGATTCATAGAGTTTTCAATCACCCTTTTGTGTAAAATATTTAAAAACTGAAAAATATATTTGAAAGCAGTCTTCAAAGACATTGGCTGACACTGATCCCTGAGAAAGGGGAATCAAACGGAGTGGAGTGAACCCAATGAATTGTTCCACTTTTCTGCCTTGAGAGCAACTGAGGAAAAGTTAGGACAGAAAGATGTGCTAATGATCTTGATTTGGGTCACTTTTAACAAGTTTATACATATACAAAAATGATCCATTTGTAGATGTCAGCTATATATAATTATATAAAATTGTGCTTTAATCAAACATGTATTCTACCATTATTTGCTTAATTAATTATTTTCCTTCTATCAGTGCATGTGTCTGCATGTGCACATTCAGGTACACATGCCATAACACTTGTGTGAAGGTCAGAGGACAACTGTGAGAGTCAGAGTCAAGTCTCTTCTCTTCTTCCACCATGTGATCAAGCTTCATGGAAAGCACGTTTGTCCTTTGAGATAGCCCAAACAAAACTTTTGAGAGGTAATCCTTCCTGAAAAGTATATCAACCAGTTGTCCAGTGCCATATGGTCAGCCAGTCCTCAAAATGCATACAAGTAATACATACAGACTGAGTCAGTTATATTTAGGAATACCCCCCCACACACACACATATGTATGTATATGTATGTACATATATGGATGCAATGACAATCAGTGGGAAAAGTGGCCATGAATTTAAAGAGAGTGAGGAGCAGTATATATGGTAGGGTTTGAAGGGAGTAAATGGAAAGGGGAAATGTTATAATTATACCATATCTCAAATTTTTTAAAATTGGGCCAATATAAAAAGGTTTTGAAACCTTGTCGGATTCAAGTAATGGTAAATCCTTGAGCACAATGTTAGCTCACACTATAAGTGGAAAATTTGATAAACCTGAGCCTTATATGCCTGGCAACATGATTTACTTACTTATGAAACAGATCCAGGATATTATTAAATGGTCATTTAATACTTTAAATTGGTATATCTTTGCTATCCAGTAACAAAAATACTATTTAAATGCTAATGTTGGCACATCAAAATTATGAAGACTGCAACCATATGAATGATGTTCAAAGAATTCTATATTGTAATAAATGTATTGCTAAAATTTAATGATAAAGTACAATTTACAAAGCAACTTTCAGAAAATGCTATAGATTTATAATTAAATATATAACAATAGATATAGAAAAATGTACACATGCAACCCTTAGTAATGCATTATATTCAGATTTTTTTTAAATTTAATTTTATTTTACAATACAATTCAGTTCTACATATCAGCTACGGATTCCCTTGTTCTCCCCCTTCCCCCCAGCCCAACCCCCGATTCCCACCTCCTCCAGGGCAAAGCCTCCCCCAAGGACTGAGATCAACCTGGTAGACTCAGTCCAGTTAGGTCCAGTCCCCTCCTCCGAGGCTGAGCCAAGCAACCCTGCATAAGCCCCAGGTTTCAAACAGCCAACTCATGCAGTGAGCACAGGACCCGGACCCACTGCCTGGATGCCTCCCAAACAGATCAAGCCAGATATTAGTGTGAAACAAAACTCCTCAAAATGTCATAGCTTGAAATATTTTCCCCACCGTTCTTTGTGTTGATCTGGGCTACATTAGTCCATCTGTGAGGAGGGTTCGGCTACAGAGCTACTTCTGTACTGATCAAAAGAAGCTCCCATGAAGATGCATAAGCAGAGTAGCATCCAGATGCAGACACTAAAGACCAGGCAGCAAGACAAGAGATAAACAGTCAAGTGAAAAGGGCATTAATAAAGGAGGGGGTGGGGAGAGGGCTCAATGGTAAGAGTACTTGCCTCCCTTGCAGAAAACCTTTGCTCTGTTCTCAGCATCCACAGCAAGTAGCTCACAATTGCTTGGAGCTCTAGTTCTAGGAGATCTGATACCCTCTTTTGGTCCCCACATGCACCAGCATATGCATGGATGGTGTCTCTATAGACATACTGGCAGACACACATACACACATAAAATACAGATAAATGAGTCCTTAAAAAGAGAAAAGCAGGAGTCAACTATTGAGGTGTATGAGAGGGAAGCAAAAAGGAAACAAACCTTTGTCATAAGAGTTTTAATTAGGGAAGTCTTTGCTGACTTCAAATGCTGTTTCATGAAGCAGTTTCAAGAGTGACAATTTGTAACACAGAAGGCAGCAAAAACGGTAAACTCTTCAATTTTATTAACATTTTCCTTAGGGTATTGCGCAACAAAGATTGTTTAGTTTAAAATCACCTAAAATAAAGAAACTGTCTTCATTCTTCCCATTTTTTTTTTATGAAGATAATACCTCAAGCTAAAGTTTGTTTTCCCTCACTGCAACCACACCAAAGGATCTCTTTTTGTCTGCCTAGAAGGCTAGAACTAAATTGATAGAGCATGGAGGTCTATGTTCTGGGCAATGCCTGTTTATTCTGTCACCTTCCAGTAACACATTTTCATCACCCATTCTTCCTCCAACTGCCTGTTTCCTGACGTTTCCCAGACTATGAGACCCCAGTCCTCTGTGATTCTACAGAATGAACATCCTTCTTGTTTCTAGCTAAGCTACTTCATTTTCCCTTCAATATCCATCTTTTGATATCTCTCTTTTTCTACTTGGCTCACGTTTTTTGAGACATCCATTAAATTTCCAAATTCTAAGCCCTCTCATTCCTTTCTCCCATTGTGATTTTATACATATCTCGATTATCTTACTAGAGAGGAGTAAGCCATATACTTAAACTTTCTCTTGACATCCAGCACTGCAGTTACTGCCCAGCCCACCACCCTCTTGCAATGTACTGAAACTGGTTGAAACTTCCTCTTGTAATCAGGTGCTTGTTTTATGTGTACTACTTTAATTTTGTTCCAAGGTGATTTGAAAGTGAGGAACGAGGAATTTCTTATTATAAGGCCTTATTCTTCTTTATGCAGAAATATACCAGTGCTTAATTTGGGCAAATAAAAGCTATTTTTAAAAAAGCTGAATTAATCATTCACTCAATGAAGTATACAGCTTTCTGAGAATGTAGGATTTTAGAATAGACATGCAAGGAAAAACACTTAAAAGGTTAAAGCATAACATGCACATTATAGATTTTCATAGAACATATATTTTGATCGAAGGTATAGACAAATTATAGGCCCAATAATTATTTCAGAAAAAAGTGTCAGTACTATGTGGAATGTCAAGGGATGGTCAAAAAGTAACACAAGGCTTAATTTCATGGAAAAATCAAGAAGTCAATGCAAAGGAAATTGTTCTTACGCTAAATTGTTCTCTATGTAATGTATTTGCATGACTTAAAAAGAAATAAAAAGGAAACATACAAGGGGTCTATTATCTACAGTTGAAAACTTCAGAATACATAGTTATTACATGTTGAAAAACATTCCATAATTTGGGACCTTAAAATCATATATATGATACATATGCAGATATACAGCTTTTGGTGGTTTGAAAGAAAATGTCCCCCAAAGGGAGTGGCACTAATGGGAGGTGTGCCCTTATTGGAGTGGGTGTGGCCTTGTTGGAGGAAGTGTGTCATTGTGCAGGTGGGCTTTGAGGTCTCCTTCCTATGCTCAAGCTACACCCAGGGAGGACAGCTCACTTCCTGTTGCCTGCATATCAAGATGTAAAATGCTCATCTCCTTCTCCAGTACCATGTCTGCTTACATGCCACCATGTCCCACCATGGTGATGATGGACTAAATATCTGAACTGTAAACCCTCAAATTAAATATTTTCCCTTATAAGAGTTACCATGGTCATGGTGTCTCTTCACAGCAATAGAAATCCTAACTAAAACAAAGATGTATGCATAATATATTTAGTGGCATATTTAGAATGGCTTATGTATATGTGTTTGTGAGTGTTAGTATTACTGATTCCACCTAATTTGATTTGATAAGCTATTTCCATACATTAAAATAATCTTGATGTAAGTCTGAAAACATTTATATAAGAGGTGAAGGATTTTTTTAAACATAGGGCACTGGATGTTATCTCTTGTTGCATTAATAATTATTAAGTTTGTAAAAGAAAAAGGCCCACATTTAGCAAATGAAAATAACTCACAGTAGTTTAAAAAGCAGGTTCTGTTCTCACTACACTTTCTGCAAAAGTAAAAATACCTAGATATTTCCTTTTGGAGTTTCTCTTGGGAAACAGTGATATCTGGAGAAGGAGATGAATTATGACTGGGTTCCAGCATCATTTGTTTATTGCAGAGAGTCCTTTCCACTAAACCTTAAGTGGAGCTCACAAAATGTAAGTGCAGATGCATGGGAACAATGAATAAAAGTGGAGCTTCATGGATGAAAATGCACTTTCTCTTTTTCTTGTGTTTTCTGTTTCTTTTGATGAAGATCTGGGGAGGAATGATTTCTAACACTTTACTTTTCCTAACAGTAAAATATTAGCCTTGGAAACATTTTGTGGTAATTTAGTTAAAAAAATTCACTAAAACTTTCATAGTTTGGGATCAGAATATTCCCAACACAAGTACAACAGAAAGAGGACTGAAAGGAAAAGATTTTATAAGTATAAAAAGTAGCAATATTTTTGACATTGATGATTTGGAGTGGGTAACAATACTGACAGATTGAAGCTTATCTTTGTTTTTTTGTGTAAGAAGAAACTTAGGAAATGTAAACAAAACGATAACCTGATTAAAATATGTTCAGAAATCATTGGTTCTCTCCAGTGCTACCAAAGCACTCCAGGATAGTCATTTTCATTCTTCAAAGGGGGATCTAAGAGTTTTACACAGCCATTGAAAATGAAAGCTAAAGGAGACAGAAGACCTTTGCTTGAAGCCTTCCAAAGGCATGAACTCTCAGCTCTAGGGCAGCTCAGTGCCATTTGTGACCACTCAGAAAGCCGTTCTAATGTCAGTAATAATGAAAATAAAACATATATTCTTAGAAGCATTTTAAACTATTGCCAGACATTGTTATGAAAATGAGTGGAGATGACAAAGAAGAAAGGAGGAAGTCAGACAGATAGTAGGTGGGAGGAAGCCCTTACAAGGTAGGTGTGAGCAGTGAGAAGTGTGTGTGTGTGTTGGGGGGGTGATGGTAATGCTAAGGAACTCAAAGACGGGTGGGCTTTGCCAGGTGTTCATATGGAATATAAATTCCCTCTCCCTTCACACTTTAAAAAAAAGACCACCACAGAAAACCATAGCCAATCAGGATGTGGAGTTGTGGAACCCAGATCCAGTGAATCCATCTACAAAACACTTCCACATCTAAGGCATGGTGATCATTGCAGAAGACAGAGCAGAAAGATTTGTTCTGCCTGCATGTGTCCCTGAAGGCCAGAAGAGGGCGCCGGATCTCAATACAAGTGGTTGTGAACCACAATGTGGTTGCTGGGAATTGAACTCAGGACCTCTGGAAGAGCAGTCAGTGCTCTTAACCTCTGAGCCATCTCTCTAGCCCGTTGGGTACAGTTTTTAAATGTGTGTCAGTGGGCTAAGACAAGGCCTCAAGCTGGTGTTTGAGGAAACCAGAGAACATTTTCAATGAAGAGCAAGCTGAATGATCAACTTGTTTGCATGGTCTGGTGACTTCCAGAATGAAGTCACTCAGATCCATGGGACTGAACGGATGTGAGTGGCTACTATTGGTCTGTTCTGAAATAAACTTAATCCTTTAACAGTCGAGAGAGAGAGAGAGAGAGAGAGAGAGAGAGAGAGAGAGAGAGAGAGAGAGAGAGAGACAGAGAGAGAGAGAGAGAGAGACAGAGAGAGAGAGAGAGAGAGAGAGAGAGAGAGAGATATGGAGGAGTGGAAGGGAAGGGGGACAGATGGAAGGGCGAGTATTGAGAAGATAGGAGGCGGAGGCGGGGGAAACTGTGGTCAGCATGTAAAATAAATGGAAAAATATTATTTAAATAAAATTTAAAAAGCATGACAGTTAGAATTAAAAAAATTCACTGTCTTTTGCTTGCAACACCCCATGAAATGAATCTTAACCTGCCTTCATAGTTAGGCTGTGAATATTTCATTGACAAGCAAAAATACTAAAACTGCTTATTGCTAATAGTCAGCTATAGAGCAAACAGTTGCACAGATGATACGGCACTACTTTGGTTTCCTTAAAATGCATTGTCGCATCTTCTTTTGGTAGCCCACACTCATTTTCCTTATGCTTTCAATATTTTTTACTAGTTTTCTACCCTTTCCAGGCCATGTAAAGTGAGAGACTGGGAAGTATGGATATAACTTAACTCTAATACTATATAAGGATATTGCAGAGACTCTCAAAAAGCAGCCAATAAAAGAGGATAAAATATTCAAGGATTTTTACTAGGAGACACATGTGTGAAAGAAAACAGTAAGGTAGCTAGGTAAAGCTGGATATCTAATAACCCTCCATGTATATATACGTATTTATATATATTCCTTCTATAAGTTCTGTTATTGTAGAGAACTATAACTTACACAAATAACCTTACATGGGGCATAGTGAGGGAGCTAGTTCAATCCTCCACTATTTCTCATTTGCACAAATCTATCTTTGTACCAAGTATACAAGAAGTAGACTCCAAAATGAAATTAAACATTGAACATGGAAGGTCTTTTTTTTTTTCTAGCAACAAAAGAAGTATGAGTGAGCTGAAAAGATTGGGAGCACCTTCAGACCACAACAAAAGAAGTATGAGTGAGCTGAAAAGATTGGGAGCACCTTCAGACCACAACATAAGTGATCACCAGAGAGAAAGTGCCTCTGACAAGGATGATGAGAAGGTTTCAGCCAGGGTGCCAGTATTTCTGCAAGATAAAAATGGACGTCAGAACATCTCCTCTTTCTGAAAAACTCATCATTTAATCCCCCTGCCTTGCTCCATCACTGGTGGAGAGTAATGGTTAGGACCATGTCAATGTCGCAGAAGATTTTACAGTGCAATAGTTGTGGGTCTTTGTCAGCTACATTCTCCATATAGAGAGATACAAAGCAAACAATCCCAAGGCCTTACATATAAGTAAGTACTTCCTTCTGAAAGTTTTTTCCTATTCACTGTCTTTCCATTTTTGTTATCAATTTTGAGATTAGATGCTGTTTTCTCATGCTTTTTTTCACCTAACAAAAATAAGTAGAATAATCTGAATTTAAGTATTACCCTGCTAGCATGAATTGTTTGAAGTTTTAAGTTGCAATATCATCAGCTGAAAATATCTAGGCTAAAAGTGAATACAGGATAATATCACCAGAAATATTGAATATTAACTCATTTGTACATTTTCTAACTTTATCTTCGACCACCTCAATCACAGTGAATCCTCTATTAGAATGTAAGATCTATGTGTTCTGAGGACATCTATGAATAATTCAAACGTCTTCACAGAATGACACATAGTAGGTGTTTAAACATTTATTGAATAGAATAATTCAGTTGTTAGTTCAATTTGAGATATACTATATTTCTAATATAATATTCCCTTTTATCCAAATAAGTGAATTCTTATAGTATATTATATTCTTTCTTATGCACAAACCAAAATTTTGCCCCCAGGGAGAAATTTAGAAAAATCATAAAAAAACAGTTATAGTGGTCAGATTTCTAAGAACATTTCCTTATGAATATGAAGGCCATAGATATTTATAAATCACAAACAGTTATTGATATCCTAAAATGTTTTGTCTCACATACATATTTTATTTGCTGTGCCATAATTTGCCGTACCACTCAACAGATGTTTAGAGCATTTCAAATATTGTGCTAATGTTACAGAATTGCACGGGGTTATACATAGCATTGGAGTGCTGTTTCTGGCAAGCTTTACTAAGTAGTAACTAGAAAAAGACAGTCCATGATAAGAATTCCACTCCACACAGAACTCTTGCTTTATGACAGGTGTGTGTGTGTGTGTGTGTGTGTGTGTGTGTGTGTGTGTGTGTGTGTGTTTTGTTTGTTTGTTTGTTTTTTGGTTTTTTTTTTTTGGCCTACCAATATGCTCAAGGCCTTGTTTTTTCAAAGGACTGTGAACTTTCTGTCAGTAGTCTATCAGGGCACAGGATTCTATCTCAACAGTAGTGAACAAGCCTTTACCAAGTGTGTGATATAATATAGAGTTGAATAGAATGAACATTAGTCTGGCATTGTGAAACCCATGGAGCGGAGACCATATCTTATTCTGTGTTCAGGACTTGAGTTTCAAATGAAAGGAAAAACTGAAACAATTTTTATTTATAACTATTTGAGTTTCAAAAAAGGTTTCCACCAGTGGCTAGCGGGAGGCTACACAGTAGGAATTTGGTACTTAATTTAAAGTATGTGAGTTTTTGTGTAATAAATATTCATTTCAGTTTCCTGATTGCTTTAACCAATGTAATACTTCCTTTGACATATATAACAAGTATTATAAAAATGCATTCATCTTAAAATGAAACAGGCAAATGTGCTTTTGAATTGATAACTCTGCATGTCAATTAAACACTGTTGAAGCTTATTTAAAACTTAATGTATTTTGAAAATATTTGTACTGAATAATATGTATGTGTAATTTCAACTAACATATAGAAGTTACCTTTAATAAAGATTTTTTATTCAAACTACAAAGTAAGTAACCTTGCTTTTAAATTACTATTAAAAATACTTTATGTATATATATTTTATTGAAACACTTCTTTTCATACAATATATTCTGATACACAGTTTCTCCTCTGCCAACTCCTCTGAGGTTCTGTCCAACCCAATTCCACATCTTCTCTTTAGAAAATAAGTGAGCAGCCAGGCGGTGGTGGCGCACGCCTTTAATCCCAGCACTTGGGAGGCAGAAGAAGGAGGATCTCTGTGAGTTCGAGGCTAGCCTGGTCTACAAAGTGAGTTCCAGGACAGGCTCCAAAGCTACACAAAGGGACCCTGTCTTGAAAAAAACAAAAACAAACAAACAAACAAAAAAGAAGTGAGCAAACAAACAACCCCCCCCCAAAAAAAATTAGGATAATAAATTATTAAGTAAAAAAAACAAGAAATACACAAACAAGCACAAAACCAAAGCCCATAGAAACACAAAAAATGGAAAACGTAATATACAAGCAAAAGATATTAAGACAAAACCAAAGCAATATGAGACAAAAAGTCTACAAAAATGCTGCTGAGTTTCTTTTGTGCTGGGATCAGGCCTTCCTCAAGTAAGGTTTGTATACCTAATGAGTCTCCATTGGGAACAACTAATTTTTCCTTTGTAAATGATACAGTTACAGATACCTTCTTGGTTAGGGATGGAGTTACGTCCATTTCCCACCTCAATCTTTCCGTGTTTTTAAATGCTGAGTAGCATTCCATTGTGCCCACATGTAATAACTTGCTTATAATTTTATCTGTTGATCTGCTCCAACTGTGGTTATTATAAATGTTCTGTTATGCTGGGCCTGTTCCATGCCCATAATTCCAGCACTTGGGAGGCAGAGATTTCAAATCCAAGGCATCTTTTGAATCAGGATCACAGTTGCATGCATTGTTCCCAGAAAAACAGCATTTAGGAGAGCCACAGTGGGAAAACAAACAACAAACAAAAAGTCCAGAGAGACAGAGCATTTACTATAGCTGCAGTGGGAAGAGCTCAGTGCAGGAGACTGGAGCTCTAAAGTAGCCAAAGAACAAACAGTTAAAATTATCTGTAATAGCCTCTCACACAGAAATATGCAGCAAGGATAGACCTCAAAACTCCAGGTGACCTAAGTTCGGCAAGATGAGCACGTGCTGTCCCGTTCGATTTGTGTAAAATTCTGCAAGGCAGACAATTGACAGCAGCAAAAGGCAGTCTAGTTGCTGTTTGGTGCCAGGACTGTCTGCAAGGAAGAACAATGCAAGGGAACTATTGAGAATCAGAGAATATCCTGTACTTTATTAGAATAATCATTGTATTTGTGTATGTGTCAAAATTGCTAAAAAATAAAACTTAAAATGGGTGCATGTAAATTATACACAATAAAAAGCATATAGCAGGCATCCTATAAGACTAGCTTTTGATTATTAGCAAAATAAAACAAAAAAAAATCTTAAATATGTCTGTCTGTTTTTCTGGAGAACTCAGACATTTTAAAGACCTGGAACAATACGGGCAATCCATGAAGTCCAGCTGCTTCATTCCAGAGAAGTGTGTCTAGAGAGTTTGTCTGACAACCTGTCAGACTTCAATCAAGTTCTTCCAGGTCAGCTGGCTCGGGTTCTAATATTGCCAGTTTACCAAAGGTTTAAAAATATATGTTAATGATAATTAAATTAATACATGTTTTTTGTTGTTGTTGTTGTTTTTGGTGAAAGGTACTGCAAGAGGAAAGAGCATTCATCCTTCTGCCACCGAAAGGCAAATTGTTTGTATTTTGGCATATTCCTCAATTTTTAATGCATTTTTATGTATCTCAGATAATATGGTAAGTGCTATTTTATAAGTACATTTTCACTCAATACTAAATCATTAGCATTTTCCTGTCATTAAACTTTCCATAAACATCATTTTAATAACTAGATAATAGCTCATCATATGCCTGTACCATAATTAACTAACACACTTTTAATGGTGTTTAATTATTCTTTTAAATAGCAAACACATTGCCTGGCACACTGGAAGTTTTCCAGTGAACAAATGTCCTGTAAACAATGTTATGAAGAACATCCTTGTCTTCTAACCTTTACATTTTATGAGAAACTTAAAGAAAAATTACAGAACTCAACTTTTTGTGCTGTGTGCATGAAAAACGCTGAAGACAAAACAGACTTGTCAGAGGTTTTCATGCAGGAAGAAAAGAAAAAAATGGTTTCCCAATGTTTAAAAACAGGCATTTCAAATAATTTATTATGGTTCTGAGGATTACACATTTAATTGTTTCTCTTATAGTGTACATGAATAATTAGCTAAAGGTAAAATATTGGGTAGTTTCTTTTAAAAATAACCTCAAGGTAGTCCTCTGAGAGCATTGTGGCTTGGATTGCTTTGAACCCTCTAAATTTCTCTAAATCCAATTTATTTATTCAAGGTACTTATACTGGCTGGTTTTATGTCAACTTGACACAAGCTGGAGTCATCAGAGAAGAGGGAGCCTCAATTGAGTAAATGCTTCCATAAGATCAGTGTATAGGCAAGCCTGTAGGACTTTTTCTTATTACTCATTGGTAGAGGAGAGAAGGGACACCCAAAGTGGATGATGCCATCCTTGGGATAGTGGGATAGCGGTCCCGGTCCCGAGTTCTATAAGAAAGCAAACTGAGCAAGCAATGGGGAGCAAGTCAATAAGTAGCACCCCTCCTTGGCTGCTGCAACAGCTCCTGCTGCCAGGTTCCTGCCCTGCTTGAGTCCTGTACTAAATTCCTTTGATGACGATGAATTGTGATGTGGAAGCATAAGCTAAATAAAACCCTTTCCTGACCAAGTTGCTTTGGTCATGATGTTTCATCACAGCAATAATAACCTAAACTTGGACAGAAGTTGGTACCTGAATAGTGGGGTATTGCTGTGACAGACCTGATTGTTATGTTTTGGGGATAACTGTAAAAGGACTTTGGAACTTTGGGCTAGAAGAATCATTTATTATTGAGAGCTCAGTGGACTGTTCTGTCAGAGCTATGGAGATAAGAATACTGAGAACAGTTTATATGGTGGAGGTCTGGCTCACAAGCTTTCAGAGGGAAGCAAAGACTCTACCATGTGTTTATGTGAAGTATATGTGATGTCTGGTCAGCAGGAACTGAAGAATCAGCTGTGATTAATGAGGGAACAGAACTACTCAATTAAAACCTTTTCTTTACTGAAATAATAGATGCTGATCACCTGGAGCTAAGAAATAGTGGTGATTAAGAAGAGACCAACACCACTAGGGTGAAATCTTCTGGGAAGTGTTTCCACACACTCAGAACATTCAGCACACAGACACTCTGTGCCAAGGTTGTACCTTGAGCTGGCAGCTGGACTTGGTAGTGTAAGACTCACCCAGGTGATACTGGTTTTGAATGTATGAAGGGGTCTTGGAGAGTAGCTGAGGCTTGGTACTTTGAGATGCTGGCCATTGGTGAAGGTACAGCCTCAATAGTAGGTGAAGGCCCAGGATTGAAGGAGTCATGCAGAAAAGTTGAAGCTTGACACTAGGAGAGACTGTTGGTGAAAGTGTAGCCCAATTGCAGCATTTTGGAGATGCCAGTACCATGGAACAACCATCAAGAACAGTGGTGGGATGGAGCCTACCTGATCTTAGAAGATAGGTTGTGTGTGCTGCAGGGTGCAGAGCCAGAGAAATGACCTAAGCCTTTTAGAGGAGCCCAGAAAATTGTGAGTGGATCCCAGGTATTGGACATTGTGTTATTTTACACTTTTAGGGGTTGGTTTTGCTTAATTCAGATTGTGACTGTGACCTAGTTCTTCTCTCCTGGAAGAAGTATTTATTAAAATTTTGATTTTTACAGAGCAAACAACTGAAAGACTTGAACTTTTAAAAGAGATTTTTTTTTTATCTTTAAAAAGACTCAATGCTTTTCTAAAAAGAGACCAAGCTTAATGTGTTTAATTTGTAAGGATTATGGAACTTTTAAAGTTATTTGTGTTTTATATTGTGTTATATATATTATTATATAATTTATATATAATATATTATTTATATAAATATGTATTTAAAATACATATTTATTTTACATATAATAGAAATTATGTTATTTTATAAGTAAAATTCATATCTTATATAAATATTAATGTGCCATGTGGGGAAAAATGAGATAGAGATTTTAATTGAAAAGTGAAATGTCTGTATGTCAAGTTGACAAGGGGTCTGTTGTACTGGCTGGTTTTATGTCAACTTGACACAAACTAGAGTCATCAGAGAAGAGGGAACCACAATTGAGAAAAATCCTCCATAAGATCAGATTGTAGGCAACCTGTAGGACATTTCCTTAATTAGTCATTGATGGGAAGGGAAAAAGGCCCACTGTGGATGGTGCCATCCCTGGGCAGGTGGTCCTGGGTTCTTTAAGAAAGCAGGCTGAGCAAGCCATGAGGAGCAAGCCAATAAGCAGCACCCATCCCTGGCCTGTGCATCAGCTCTTCTCTCCTGGTTCCTTGCCTGCTTGAGTTCCTGCCCTGACTTCCTTTGATAATAAAGTTTTATGTGGAAGCCAGATAAACCCTTTCCTTTCCAAGGGGCTTTGCCCTGGTGCTTTATCACAGCCACAGTAATCCTAACTAGGACAGTCCTTTATCTTGATTATAGCTTCTGGAAGTGTGTTCTGTCATTTTGTCATATCTCACCCAGTTATGTCTTTTTAGAAAGTCACTGCTACTCTGACTCTTACTAGGGAGCAGATAACACAAACCTCACAGATTTTGCTTTGTCTTCCTCCCTGTGTGAATGCTCTGCTTTCTTTTCTTGATGCTGTACCTGACAGGAACCTGTAATTATCTTTTCTTGCATTCCTTCATTTGTACATGTGTTTCTCTAAATCAAATTTTCTGGTTGGCTAAAGGGCAGAAACTGGGGCAGGTGACTGTGGAGCCAATCTGGGTCTAGGCTAGAGAACTTCATCACACTGGCTTTTGTATCGGCTTATCCTGACACAGATCTGGGACTATACTATGTGAGGAGTAAGGGTCTCAGCCAGTGATGTCACAGATCTGGGACTGTACTATGTGAGGAGGAAGTGCCTCAGCCTGTGATATCACATATTGGATTGTATTATGTGAGGAGGAAGAGTCTCAGCCTATGATGTTAAAGATCTGGGACTACACTATGTGAGGAAGAAGAGTCTCAGCCTGTGATGTCACATTTCTGGGACTGCACTATGTGAGGAGGAAGTATCTCAGCCTGTGATGTCACAGATTGGGGACTGCACTCTGTAAGGAGGAATTATCTTCAACTCTTATTTTTATTTAGAGTTTTAAAGAAGTTGCTTGACATAGATACATCCTGATATTTATTTGTGTTTCACTTCATTTTATTTATACACTGACTGAGATACTATCTTTTTATGTCATCAATGCTGACTTTGAATTTTTGCAATCCTTCTGCCCCAAGTTCACAATTCCTGAAATTATAGGCATCTGGTACCATTTAAAGCTTATGATTTATTTTAAACTCTCACTTTGTGGGGATGAAGTCCACATTGAAGTACTAACTGAAGATTTAGTTATGTAGTTCTTGTTTAACTCATACTCAGGTCTTAAGTCCATATCTGTATAACCAAGTAAACAAACTAGTATGTAGTCCTATGGTTTAGGCATCCTCTGCATCAAATCCATGTGCCATATACACAGTAGGCTAGGTTTTAAAATACATAAATAAAACTACCAGACAGATTCAAATGAGTAAAAAACAGTGTCTCATATTTCATCTATATTAAATCTTGGGAAAGAACATTTATTACTTTAGTCTCTGTGAATAAAGTTCAATAACTATTTTATTGAATTTTAGATTTTTATACAGATTTTTAAAATCTATGAGAGGTAAAAGCAAAACTAGTTTCTTTATAGGTTATTTACTAAAATTGGAGTTAAAATTTTCTTACTGTTTACATAATAATGTTCAGATATGTTATAAGATCATATTGCTGAAAGAGGACATTAGATAAATTTATAATAAGTTGAAACCAAGTTAGGACTTTGGAGGCCAATCAATATGGCTCTCAATTCAATATATAGATTTATATTCATCACCAATGAGATGAAAGATAATATAAAACGGCTAGTCAAAATGTTCAGCAAAATCCCCTGGCAACTGCCCATTTTCTTGACTTCATTGCTATGCACGTCATGAGGGCACATCAGGGCTGCGGTCTGAGTCAGGGCCAAGGGTTCTGGGAAAACAGCTGTCCTTCAGCCCATCTTACTTGACAGTCCTGGGCACTGAGGTCACTGACCCAGCAGAAGGAAAGTTGGCCCAACAACGGTGGCAAGCTGTACGTTTGACATCTTTGCCCTCCTTTGAAGGCTCATTTCTGTTTGGATTCACAATGACTTCATTTTCAACTACATGAGGGATTCATGTGGCCTCTGGAAACCTCCAGGACTCAAGGTAAAAGACACCTGTAAAATTTTGACATTAGAGACATGGCGAAGAGCTCCTTTGGCCTGTGTTTGGCAACTTGTTGACAATTCTGACTTTTATCATGAATATAAATAAAGTAAACTACACAGATTTATGAGACAAATTAAAAAAAAATTCTGTTCTGGTTGCTAGGAGTATTAAGGAACATATATTTTCTTAAATGATTTCTTGTTCTCTTTCTCATTCCTTTTAGGTTTCTGTTTCTCCACCTATTCTTTCCTCCCACCCTGAAGCTATTTCTGACTTGGGCTCTTCATACCCCTCCCCTACACATGCCACAGAAACACATACATACACACACACACACACACACACACACACACACACAAGTATACAGACACACATACATACACACACAGACATGCACGTATACACAGAAAGACATGTACACACACATTCACAGATGCACACAGACACATATACACACATGCACAGAGATACACATACACATACACACATGCACAGACACACAGAGAGATAGACAGACACATGCACATGCACATACAGAGAAGCACATACACACACAGAGATGCACACACATACACAGACACATAGACATACACAATTATACTCACACTCATCAAACACAGAGACACATAGAAACACATATAGACACACACAGATAAACACAGACACACAGAGACTCTCTCACACATACACACATACACATACACAGAGACACACAAATTTTTACGAGGTTTTATAGACTATTTTGTGCTTTCCTTTTAAGGGTATATATTAAAAATGAAATTTGGCACTCTTGGAGACATTACTTGAATTATAACTTCAATTAATCTTCCTATTTTATGTGTAGCAGACAAAATTATATTATTCTTACTTACATATTTTTAAGTTCCTTTTAAGGTAGCAATCCTTTATGAAGATGCCACTAAGAAGTATTACATAATACTGTAAAATTTAGAAAGTAGGCATTTCACTCAATGCTACTAGTACATTGTAACTTATGTTTTATATATTTGATCATCCCAATATTGTGGCATTTTTATGAGGACATGGGATTTACTACGTACTGTTTAAAACTAGTACTCATAAAATGAATGGGGAAGTTTATGAAGATGTAAACAATAGTAAAATATCACCATGTACTATGATAGAGTTCCATTGTTGCAAACAGGTATTAGTCTTTTTTACCAACTTGAAGAGTGAAGACTTTTTTGGTAATTGGAATAGGAAACTTGATGCACATCTATCAGAATCAGACTTAAATGGCTGAAGGAAATACTAAAGCAAAGATGTTATTTGTTATTTATTTTTATGTTAATTTTTATTTATTCTTCTCTCATATAATATACTCTGACTCAGCTTCCCCTCCCTCCACTCATCCCAATTCCCTGCTCTCCCTCCTTTAGATCCAATCCATCAGCCCCAACCATTCAGAAAAGAACAGGCTTCCCAGGGGCACCAACCAAACATGCCATGCCAAGATACAATAATACCAGGCACAAACCCTAACATCATGACTGGGCAAGGCAACCCAGTAGGAAGAAAAGGGTCCCCAAAACAGGCAAAAGTGTAAGAGACAACCCCACTCCAACTCTCAGGAGTCCTTCAAAAATACTAAGAGCCAACAACCATAACATGTATGCAGAAGACCTAGCACAGATCCATGCAAGCTCTGTGATTGCCTCTTAAGTCTCTGTGAGCTCCCATGAACACTGATTAATTGATTACACAAGCCGTGCTCTCCTGGTGTCCTCGATCTCTATGCATCCCACAGTTCCTTCTTCCATCCTTCTACAGGTGCTCCCCAAGCTTTGAGGAGAGTGAAGTGATGGAGACATCCAATCTGGACTCTTTCTCTCTGCCTAATGTTTGCCTGTTGGTCTCTGCATCCACTTCCATCAGCTTTTGGAGGCAGCCTCTACTGACTACTGGACTAGGCATCTTAGACATCTGACTATGAGTATAGCATAACATTCTTAGGAATCATTTCATTGATTTTTTTTGCCAGTTGTGTTTGTTTCCACCCTAGGTCTCAGGGCTATCCAGCCTTCAGTTCCTGGTTATCCAGGTGGTGTCAGACATGTGCTCCATCTTGTGCCATGGCCTCAAATTAGAAGAATCATTGGTTGACCATTCTTACAAGTTATGTGCCACCATTCCCCAGCACATTTTGCAGGCAGAACAGATTATAGATGAAATGTTTTGTTGCTGGGTTGGTGTTCAAATCCCTCCACTGAAAGCCTTGCCCGGTTACAGAAAATGGATAGTTCAGACTTCATATCCTCCATTACTAGGGTCCCTTGTTAGGGTAATTCTCATAGATTCCAGGGAGTTTCCACTGCATTAGGTTTCCACACCTCCTGCCAGATACCATCCAAATCCAGTCATCTTTCCCATACTCTATCCCTCCAGTCTTCCCTGCTACCTGATCCCTCAGATAGGAGTCAAGTCTGCTTGATCCCTCAAGTAAGGATGAAGCCTACTTGATCATGGTGGATGATCTTTTTTACATGTTCTCAGATTCAGTCTGCAAGATTTTATTGAGCATTTTTGCATCTATGCTCATAAGGGAAATTGCTCTGCAATATTTTTTTAATTGAATCGTTTTGTTGTTTGGTTATCAGGGTAACTGTCATAAAATGAATTTGGCAGTGTTCTTTCTATTTCTGTTTTGTGGAATAATTTTAGTATTGATATTAGTACTTTTTTGAAAGTCTGGTAGAATTCTGCATTAAAATTGTCTCACTATGGGTTTTTTGAGGGGGCAGCTTGGGAGACTTTTAATGACTGCTTCTATTTCCTTACGGGTTATAGGTCTTTTAAATTGATTTAACTTTGGTAAATGGTATCTGTAGAGAAAATTATCCATTTCTTTTAGATTTTCAAATTTTGGTGGAACATAGTTTTTATGACTTGATAATTCTTTGTTTTTTTTTTCTGGAAATCTGATCTTATGTCACTTTATTCATTTCTGGTTTGTTAATTTGCACATTGTCTCTCTGTCTTTCAGTTTGTTTTGATAAGGGATTATCTATCTTGTTGATTTTCTCAGAGAATCGTTGTTTCATTGCTTTTTTTCCTTTGTGTTTTTAAGGGATTCATTTATTTCCTACAAATTTTTGTTTGTCTTTTCCTCAATTTCTTTAAGGGATCTATTCATTTCCTCTTTAAGGACCTCTATCATCATTAAAAAGGTGGTTTTAAGGTAGTTTTCTTGTGCTTCAGCTGTGTTGGGATATTCAGGTCTAATTGTAACAGGACAGCTGAGCTCTTGTGGTAACATATTGCCATATTGTTGTTGATTGTGTTCTTACACTGGCATCTAGGCATCTGGGTTTGGGATGATTGCAGGTCTAGGTGCTGATTTCTGAATTTGTCTTTGGTAGAGGAGGTCTTTCATTCCTTGGTTGCTGCTTCCTGTCTGGTCTTATGGCTTGTGGGTACTGGGGTTGAGTAAAGGGTGTCCTCCTAAGTTGGGGACAGGGACAAACAACAAGGACTGGAGGGGGGATTGAGAATAGGGTAGGGTTCACCAAGAGAGTGGGGAAGGTCCATGGACAGACAGCCTACCTTAACTTCTGGTGGTTAATGTGGCCTCATGTTATATATTTATAAAGAGATAGTATGTGGATCAATCTTTAACTGTGATTCATTTTTTTATTCAGATGAAATACATAGAATATTTTCTATAATATTTACTTTATGTTTCACTTTTAGTTTTATGTTTCTTTATTAGTCATATCTTCACTGGTGACAATTATTTCTTTTCAGTAAGTAGGGCACATAATGTTTGATCAATATTTTTCATAGCTGCAATAATTGCTAATATCCATGTTTTCCCTGCAACTTCATGGAATATTTTGAAGAAGTAAAATTTATGATTGTTTTGCTAAAAAGGCTTTCTTACTTAAGATTGACTCATATACATTGCTTTATATTTTAGGGAACTTAATTTACAAATATATTTAGTTTATTCTGTCTAAAATATTTCTTGAAATACTTGAAAATGACTGAAATGTCACCTTTTCCCTACCTCCTTCAGGTATTCATCTGAACACCATAACATCTTCAGTTTGTATGTCTATACACCTCACCTATTTTCCTGTGTAAATGGCATTTCCCATTTTTTATTATCAAATAAGACACAAATAATCGTAGAATAATAATGATGATTTATTTGCATTATTTCTGAAATGTATAACTGTAAATATAAAGCTGATATCCAGGAGCCGGAGAGATGGCTAAGTGGTGATAAGAACTTATTGTTTTTTTCAGGGGACTCAGGCTCCATTCTCAGCACCCACACAGTGGCTCACAACTTCCTATAACTCCAATATCAAACCTTCCAACACTTCCTTTTGGCCTCTGCTGAAACTGCATACATACAGAGAAGATGAATAAAATAAAAATAATAAATGAATTTTGAGAAAATGATGTTGAGAAAAAATAATTTTAATTAAAATCTACCAACAATTTGTAGATTATACTTAACCCTTTCCCCAAACACACACACACGGAGGGGATGGGAAGCTATATTCTTAGGAAATATATTTCTAAAAGAAGGAATGATAAATAGAGAGAAATGAGATCTAAAACTTCACACTTCAAGGTAGCAATGGGCAGAAAAGGGCAGTAAGGAGGGAAAAACTATAGCATTTCTTCTCTGTGGACAGAAAAGATAGAAGCAAGGAAGGAGGTGTGAAGTGACTCCTCCAGGGCGGTCTTACTGCAAATTTTGCTTTAATTTGCATTTGCTTTATGATTTTAAAGTCTAGTTTAGTATTTTCATGTGTTACTTAAGCATTTTCTTCTTCTCGTGCCTTAAGAGCTCCATTAAAGAATTAATGTTTTGTTGATTAATATTAACTTGCATGCGACTACTTTATTTTTCATTTTTATTCATAATAGTTTCCCAAATATTATTTACCTTCTAATTTTTCATGATCATTTAATTCTCTGAATTCTGATTCCAAAGAAACCCTTAGAGTTTCTATGATGATTTATTTATTTGTACACTTGCTTGAACTGTTTCATCTAGAGAGTAGAAAGAATATACTGCCACTTCTTCAGTCACTTAACACATTACATTTTCTATTAAAACATGAGGAATTGATTCTAATATAACAATCTGAATAAGTCACTTCAGCAGGTAAAATCTGTAATTATGTTTGAAATATTGACATCAACATGCATGAAAAAATGTCTTAAAATATAGACCAAATTTAAGAGTCCTATCTATTTTCCATTAGAATTCTACTAACCATCTAAATAATTTTAATTTAAGAAATACTTTATATCATCTATCACTTTACTGTTGCAGTCAAGTAAATCTTGTATTTTTATCCAAATCATATTATTAAGATTATAGTAATACAGTGATACTTCACTAAGTTGTTTATCAAAAATTACTAATCATCCTTGTATTAAAATGGTCTTTGAGGTATTTTATTATTTTATAATCAATTCAATTCCATTTTGCATAATTTTATTACCAATTATTAATTCTATTGAATGAGAGACTATAAAGGGAAAGTTGTATGTTGTATGCTGTTATGAATTTAGAATGCTTTTATTAAATGTTTCTAGTTTTTGATCATTAACTATAGAAAATTTGCAGCAAAATTGTGTGTTATGCAAAATTTTTATGTATATAAGATTAAGAAAAAGGTACTAGAAAATAGATACACTATTCGAGAATATCACTGAAACACATACCCACTGCTTCTATGGAAAGTGCTAAAGAGAATCAAAGACAGATATAGCTGGATCATTAACTTTTGTAATATATCCTTATCGTCAAATGGATAAGTTTACTGGCAATATGTACTGTTAGTGCTGTAGTAGGACTCTAGAAACATAAGATATTCCATAAGGAATATTTTAATTACACTTATTGGATTGAAAATATGTAAGCATCTTTTCATACCTGGCAGTTGATGTTTGAGTTAGCAATAGATAGAGGAAAGGAATAAGGAAGTAAACTGTTTCCAATGTCTGCTCTCCATGAGAAGGAAAGAGAAGAGAGGGAACAGAGGAAGGGAAATCATTCCTCCAGTCTGGCTTTACTGCAGTAGAAAGGCTGTGAGAAATGGAATAGAAAGCATTTCTGTGAACACAAACATTCATCTGCTTTCTCTTTTCTCATCATAATATAAAAAGAAGTACCTAGTTATGCAAGTAGAAAAATAGCTCAACAATAGGTAAAATGATAAATTATAGTTTACTCTCAAATTTACAAGAGTAAATAGAATAAAAATGGCCTTTTCCCAGTGAAGTAAAAAAATGAATATATAAGAAATATAGATAAATTAGAAGCAACACAAGTTAAATTTTAAACTAAGTGTGAATGGCACTTTTTTCTCATAATACACAGACTTTTGAGTTCAATTAATATATGTAAGAAAAAATTTAAAATAAACTTATGGCATTGAATTCAATGGAATCTAAAACTTTGGGTGATTAGCAATATATACGAAGCAAATGTATCAGGAGACAAACAGGCATTGCCTTGCTAATACCTGAAAAAATAGACTTCAAACTAATTTGAAGATCCAGAGAAGGGTACTTCATTCTAATTAAGGGAACAATTAATCAAGAAAATATTGCAGTAATATGTACATATTATATGTTTGAAATTATAAATTTATACATACACACATACACACTTTTGGTGCTTAGATACCACTTATGCTACTTAGATACCACTTATGGCACTAAATTCAATGGTATCTCAGCACCAAAACAGAAAAACCTGTAGCAATGCACTCCAAGTTCTAAACAACTACTGCCAAATAAATTACAATACCTGGCTAAACTATCTCCTATAGGAGAAAGCAAAAGTATAACTTTCCATTATACTAAAAGCCTAAAAAAATCATATCCACTCAACAATCCTAAAGAGAATACTGGAAGAATATTTTGAACTGGAGAGAATACACACAGTCAAGTGACTCTAGAGAGAAAACAAACAAAGTTATAACTAGTGAATAACAAAACACTAACTACTAGGAACACAAAACAACATAAATACACAAAAATGACTGCGTTCACTACATGCTTTTCAATAATAAATTTAAATATTAATGACTTCAGCTAACAGATCAAAAGGCATTGGTTGCCTCATAGATTAAAAGTATCTGCCTATCTGTTGTTTACAATGAACTCAGCTTTAAAGATTGCTATCACTATAAGTGAAAGGATAGAAAAAGCATTCCAAGCAAATATATCAGGAGAAAATAGGGATGCCATCCTAATATCTGAAAAAATAGACTTCAATCTAAAACTAATTTGAAGAGACAGAGAAGGGTACTTCATTTTAATCATGGGAATAATTATCCAAGAAAATATTTCAATAATATGTACATATTATATATTTGGAATTATATATTTATAATTCCACACACACATATATAGCTCCGATGCATCGGATTTCAGAAAAAGTGCACTCTTGTAATTATAGAAACAAATTAACACCAACCTAATAATAGTAGGTGATTTCAACACCCCACTTTCTTCAGTAAATAGGTCATCTGCACAAAAGCAAAACAGAGGAGTCTTAAATTAAGTAATACCTTACATTAAATGGACTTAACAGATATCTATTATATATCCCATCCCTAATTATGCATACATATGAATATATGGAAGCTTCTCTTAAATAAACCATATCCCGGAACAAAAATCAAATTTAACAGATTTTTAAAACTTTTAATTCCATGTATTCCATCTGATTGTTATGCCATTAAAATTAAATTTCACAGCAAATAAATCTCTAGTAAGTACATAAACTCATGGATATTAAACAACTAATTAGTGAATAATATGTAAATAAAAATAAGATAATAAATAGAAATTCTGGAAACTAAAGGAAAATAAAAACACAATACAAGAAAAACTCTGGGACACATTAAAAGCATTTCTACAAGTGAAATTTAGAACCCCATTCTTTATATTAAAAGCTCAGAAAGAGCATAAATGAAGGCCTTGAAAATACAACTCAAGAGTTTTAAAAAAATCTAGTAAGTCCAGTAAACAAAATTTAGTAAATTTTAATAAAGATATAAGTAGAAACTAATGATGACATAGAAACAAACGATACAAAGAACCAATGAAACTAAAATTTCATTCTTTGAAAAACTAAACCAGACCTTTGGCTCAACTAACTAAAAGAAAGGAAGTTAGAAGAATGAAATCAGACACTTTTATTATTCTGCCCCAAAATTAGATCCAAGTGGGACAAGACCTCAATTAGAAACCTCAAATGTTAAAACTGTAAAAGAAAATATACCTGAGAAGATACAGGTATAGAAAAGGATATCTGACTAGGACTCCATTTGTCCAAGAATTAAGGCCATCAATTGAGATATGGAATCTTAAACTAAAAAAAAAAATCTCTGTATAGATAATGAAAATATCCAGTGAAGAAGAAACCTATAGAGTGGGAGAGAATCAATTCTAACTATACATCTGACAGAGGATTAACAGCCAGAATATACAAAATCAATCAATCAACAAATAAGGAAACTAAACAAGAAAAATAATTAAAATATGTGTTATGGATCTGAACAGAGAGTTCTCAATAGAAAAATAATTTTAAAAATGACCAAGAAGTACTTCTAATAGTGTTTGTCATGCTTAATTTATTGAAATACAAATTAAAACAATGTTCAAATTCCATGTCACCCCAGTCAGAATGGCTAAGAAAAACAAAACAATTGACAACAAATGTTACTTCGGGTGTGGGGACCCTGATTCACTAGTGGTGGGAATGCAAATTGGTATAGCCACTCTGGAAATCAATATAGAGAATCTTCAACAACTAAACACAAATCTACCACATGACCCAGTGATATCATGCCTTGACATATACCCAAAGGAATTGGCATCCTACTCCACATATCCTTGCTCATCAGTGTTCAGTGTTCCTCTATTCACAATAGCTAGGAAAGAGAAAAGGCATAAATGTGCCTCACTAGATGAATACATAATGAAAATGTGGTACATAACCCAAAGTAATACCATTCAACTATAATGAAAAATGTAATAATAAAATTTGCAGGTAAGTTGATGAATCTGGAAAAGATTGAATCCAGTAACCTAAGCCCAGAAGACGAACAACATATCTTCTCTTTCATTTGTGGTTGCTAGCTACAAATATTCAGATGCAAACACATAACATGAAATCACAACAGAAACCAGGGAAACATAAAGGGAAAAGAGGAAGTGGATATTGAGAGGATAATAACAGTGTACAGATGTTATTAAAGTGGAAATGAAAAAAACAGTGAGGGGTGAACTGATTGGAGATTGTGGAGGAGGGTTAATATAGAAGAAATCATGAGGAGGGACAAATAACACCAATGATTTTTGATGAAGTCTCAAAAATCATCTTTTCCTAAATTTATACACAACGAATAAAAAAACTCACACACATGTTGTTGATTAGTTTTTTCTCTTTTGGGGCCCCACCATCTAGCTCCCAAATAAGTCAAACATGCAGAGCTTATTCTTAATTATAAATGCCTGGTCTTAGTTTGGCTTGTTTCTTGCCAGCTTTCCTTAACTTATATTATCCTATCTTTTACCTCTGGGCTTTTCCTGTTCTCTTACTTTTGTAAATCTTACTGTTATTCTGTGGCTTGTTGTGTAGCTGGGTGTTTGGCCCCTGGAGTCCTTCTCTTTCTCTCTACTCTTTCTTTTTTCCTTCTAGATTTCTTCTATATATTTTCTCTGCCTGCCAGCCCCACCTATCCTTTCCCCTGCCTCACTATTGCAGTTTAGCATTTTCTTAGACCACCAGATGTTTTAGACAGTCACAGTAACACACAGCTTCACAGAATTAAACAAATGTAACATAAACAAAAGTAGCACACCTTAAAATATGATTCCCAAACACACACACACACACACACACACACACACACACACACACACCCTTAAATGAAGTTATGCCTCTTGTATGACAATGTTCCCCTCAAGAGCCATAGACTATCTTATAAAAATCCCAGTACAAAACATGAGAAATCTTCATTTGAGTTGTAGTTCAGTGTAATACAAATGACTCCCAAAATAATATAAGCTATTGCTGTTGCCTTTGGTTGCTTCTCAGAGTTGAAGATAAGTTGTTATTGCAGAAGACACCAAAGAGTTAGGACACAGGACTTGGTTGATTTGAATTAGAACTAAGTGAAAACCTCCTTCTAGTGGAATAGCTTTCATAGTACCAGAAACTATTACGCAAACTGCCAAATGAAACAACCTGTAGTCCTACCTAACTGTAATGACTATGGATCACAATGATGACAAACATTCAAGATATCCCTAAAGCTGCAGTAGCAACATCCATATGGTAATTAACAGCTGTATATTAGGACTTAAGTTCCACTCAATAGGAGGGTCATCTTGCTTGATACTAGAAACCAATCCAAATCCCAAAATTTTAAGGTCATTAATTTTAGAAGAGAGCCTATCACTGCTACCTTTCTAGGTCAAAATAATTACCAACTACATTTTAATTTTTTTCTTATATATACAGATTAGTATCATTCCCACCCTTCATCAAAAAATGCTTCTCTTTACAACAAATAAAGATAGTTATATGAAACCAAAACAGCACACAATGCAGAGTTTAATGGACTGTGTGCAGCCTAGCCCTAGAAGATATATCTACAACACAACTTCTCATCCTAAGGCTCAGAAAACAATGCAAAAAGGGGGATAGGAAGATGCTAAGAGGCAGAGGATGAAGAATTCTGCTGTGAGACTGTGTCTCCTAGAAATGGATGTCTAAATAAGGCCTGAACAATGACAATATCAATAGTAAAGATAACATGGAAGGCCAAAATCGCAAGGGATCCCACTCCTAGACAAAGATCTACAGGCAACTAACAAAAACTGAGAGAGGGAGACAGCAAGATAGCTGCAAATAAGAACTCACAAAGGTTGTAACAGCATGCAAAATACCTGGGAAGTCCAAGCTAGACTAAATCCAAGCATGGAGAAAGGAGTTGGGCATGAAGTACCACCTCTAGCCAATGAACAACAGAGAGCTGCTGAGAGGAAGAGTCCATTTCCTCTAAAAGTGTGGCCAATGATAGGTTGATCTTGCAGAACAAGCTACTCTTTGATGTTCCTTAATTACCTTTGAAAATGATGATAATTTGGGTGGTGAGTAGAGTGTGTGTGTCCATCTAGGGAAGAGCTAAGGCAATGCAAGTGATTATCACATACAGAATTCTCAAAGAACAAAGAACTAATAAAAATTCTTTTTGCAAGAATGAGAGAGTAATGAATGCATGTTTGCTAGTGCTATGGAATGGTCCCACTCATAATTAAGTAGGGAGGAAACTTCTCACATCCATTAACATAAACAAAATAATGCCCGGTAGGTATGACCTGAGGTACAACTACCAGGTAATCATATTTCCTGTCAAGGTTATAACACTAACCACAACTCCAACCCAGAAGGCACAAGAATAATTTCATTGAACTGCAAAATAAGACTTCTTCCCGGCCACATTGGGCTCCTAGCACTCTTGAGTCAACAGGCTAAAGATGCCAGAAGGAATGATTATTCAGACTATCAGGGGAAATAGGACTGCTTCTTTATTAATTCTTTGAGAATTTGTATATTGTATTTGAACATTTTGATCTCCCCGTCTCTTACCGTATCTACAACCATTCCATACCCACCCAACTTTGTGCTCTCATTTCATGTTTAGACACCCCGAGTCCCATCAGCACTGTCTATGTACTCTTAGATGTACAGCCATTGACCTCAGGAGCCTGTTAGACCTACCAATGGCCCCACCCTTAAAGAAAACTGTCTCTTCCCTCCTGACATGTGTCAATCACCAGTGAATACTCAGCTAGGTGCTTCCCTGGTGTCCATGCCCTGCCTTACCGTGGATTCTTGGCCCAATGACTGACCCAGGTATAAGTTCCACTGTGTGAAGCGGGTCTTAAGTCTAATAAAAACATCATCGGTTACTCCTACTGCAGAAGGCAGTTTCTGCAGGGTGACTGCTGGTCTTGATCTTCACTGATAGAATGCCTCCCATGTCTTCCTTCTTCTACTTTGCCCTTTTATCACACCTCATTCAGCCCGAGTGTTTCAGTATCCCACTACTCATTTAAGTCACTGGATTCTTTCTTCTATCCAGAGATAGCATTCCCTTATTAGGGCCCTTTACTAATTTCCTGACTGTACCTGAAAGTTTTCTCCATTCCTGCCCAGTCCCAGGGACCCTGCAGCCAACTGTACAATAATAATTCAGAAGCTTATATCAATTATAAACTGCTTGGCCATTAGCTCAGACCTACCACTGACTAGTTCCTACACTTAAACTCAGCCCATTTTTGTTAATCTATCTGTTGCCACATGTTCTGTGGCTTTACCTGTATGCCATTACATGCTGCTTCCTAGACGGTAGGCTGGCGTCTGGCATCTCCTGACTCAGCCTTCCTTTCCAAGAATTCTCCTTGTCTGTTTATCCGGTCTATATTTCCTGCCTGGCTACTGGCCAATTAGCTTTTTATTTATCAACCAATCAGAGAAACACATCCACAGCATACAGAACATCCCACAGGACCTCTTTTTTTTGTCTAATCAAAAAGGAAGGGTTTAACTTCAACATAGTAAAATTACATATAACAAAACAGTTATTAAGCAAGAATTACAGTTATAATATCTAGTCTATTTGTATTTGACAAAATTAAAGAAAATATTTTCTATCTTATATTTATGAGTCTAAAGTTTTATATTTATCTTTTATTATAAGTAAGGAAAATTATAACTATGTAGTCTTTAACTACATCAAAGACCTGGAAGGATATAATATTACCTAAGTAAACAGGAAGAGCATTGTAAGCAACTTTTAAAAATCTAGAATAACAGAGACAGCTGGCTGTCTGGACAGTCATCCAAAGTTTTACTGTAACATTAGGGCATTCATTCTTTAGCCAACTGGCCTAGAGTCTCAAGGTCTCATTTTTTGTGTTTTGTAGAATGTTTGGCAGTTTTCTCTGTGAAGCAGGAACCTAAAGGACCATTTTGTCTTGTAAAATTTAGTGGTCACCTTTCTATGGGTCTTGTAATTCCAGTCAATATAACATTTTTTCAAGTAGTCTAGATGCTAACAAAATTAGTTGAAGATACTAAATGATGGGATAGAACTTCTACCCCCATTCATTGGCAGAATAAATATTTTGAGATTGGCTGTATTAACAAGAGTAATCTATGGACTTGATGCAATCTCACACAAAATTTCAATCAGATATTTCATAGAACTAGAAGAATCCACTAAAAAAGTTCATATGGAAATACAAAAGACTACAATAGCCAAATTAATTCTAATCAGAAAGAACACTGCTGAAAGTATAAAATTAGCTCAGTTCAAATTACACTGTACATCCATATTGACAAAGACGGCATGGTACATGTACAAAGTATTACATATAGACCTACAGAACAGAATTGAAAACCAGAAGTAAACTCAGACTGCTTTGGCCATCAATACACAACAGATACATCAAAGAAGGGGGTGGGCTGATGACTATAAAACAAACTGTGGTATCAAAACCAGTTATCAACCTGCAGAAGAACTAAACCAGTTCTATATTTGTCACCCTGAACAGAACAATATTTGAAATGGGAGAATGGTCTTCATGTAAAATCTTAAACTCTGAAACTTCTAGAGAAAAATATATTTCAAGATGTAGGTGTAGGCAATAACTTTCTGGACAAGACTTAATTGCACAAGAAATAGCCCCAAGAATTGACAGATCAAATTACATGAAGTCAAGAGACTTCTGTACAGAAAAAGAAACTAACAGTAGAACAGAGCCTACTGAATGAGAGAGTCTCTGCCAACTCTACTTCTAACAGGAGGTTAATATCTAGACTATTTAAAAACTACTAAAATATCAATAACATCAAAATAAGGAATGGGTTAAAGAAATGAGTAGACATTACTAAAAAATAGTCAAAATGTTCAACACCCTTAGTTATCAGAGAAATGTAAGCTAAAACTTTGGGTTTTCATCTCACTTGAGTCAGTATATCTGTCATCAAGAAAACAAATGACACCAACTGATAGTAAGGATTTGAAAAAGAGGAATATTCATTTATGACATGTTGTGGTGTAAAGTTGTGCAGCCATTATGCAAATAAATATAGAAGTTTCTCAAAAATTTAGAAGATGAACTAGCATATTACCTCAGTATCACCACTGTCATATGCCCAAAAGGCTCTACGTCCTGGAAGAGAGGTACTTGCACATTCAGTGTTACTGTGATCTATTAACAATAGCAAGGGAATGGAATCAGAGTAGGTCTCTGGCAAGAGATGAATGGATAATGAAACATGGTACATACATTCAATGTTTTTTTTTTCAGTCATAAACCTGAAACTGAAAATTTCAGAAAAATAGATGAATATGGAAATCATTATATTAAATGAGGTACTATAGACTCAAAAAGTTAAACACCATATGCTCTTCCTCATATGTTGATCATATATATATATATATTATATATATATCTGTATATATGTATGTATATACATGGATATGTATGTATATGAGATTGGGATAGGTCATGAAACTAGAAAATGGAACCAAAAAGGGAATAAGAATGTTGGAAAAGCAGGAAGGGTGATAGAACACTGTAAGTGTCTGCACTTACTTAGCAGGCCCAGGTCACCTGATACAGCTGCAAGGAATGAAATCAAGCCAGGTTGGAGGGGGCCACAGCACAACCGAGGCAAGGATAGTTTTGTTGAGAGCAATCAGACTTTTTATACCTTTATCAGAAACAGAATATAATGGCAATTTCCAGGATCAACACAGATGTAGGTGCCAGGATACAGTGACGTTTGCAAGCCACAAAGGGTACAAAATATTAGTGTCTAAGACCAAGCGTTCTACTAAGCTTCCATGCTTCCTTGACTACTAAGGGGACATACAGAGAAACCCAACATGGCCTGAATGCTTCACTGTCTGAGGAAGTGCACCAATCTCTCAAGAACTGGAAAGCTCAGTGCCCTAGGAGCTGTGGACACCAACCTGAAAAACCTGTGACATATGGCTCAGCTAGGCCAAGCCAACTCCAGGGTTCCCTGCAGAACACAAGTGACCAGAAAATAGAAAAGAGGCTAGTAGGGGTAGATAGACTAGAGGGCAGGATGGATGAGAAGAGGGAGGACCAACAAGAATAAGCTATGTTTAAAGATTCCATGATACTTTGTATGATAATTGAAAACTTTTAAAAATTGTTTAAATCGGGAGGCAGAAGTGTTTAAATAATTTACTAAATCAAATTTAGTCTTTTCTTAAACTTAAGAGTATTTGTTCTTAAAGAGATTTGGTTCCCAGCACCAATATGGCACCTCAGAGTCATTTTTAACTCTCACCCAGAGGACCCACCTCTCCCTTCTGACCTCTGTGGACACCAGGAACACACATGTGATGTACATAAAATAAAACAAATTAATGTAAAAAAAATTACTATTAATTCTATTTTCCTCTTGCACATTATGATCTCATTGAATCAATGTTTCCAACAACAATTTGGGAAGTCCTCTTATCTCTATCGGTGAGTGAGAAGAGCATGGTATATGGGCTTGTGAAAGTTGTTTAGCTATTAATGAATCAGAACTAATTTCGGCTTGCAAGCAAGTGCTTCACACTTTCGCAGCATCTCTCCTGGTAATTTCTTATTCCCAATGCTATGCTTAGCCACACTGGAGCCTGAAGCAAAATGATACATGAGTAACACTAATCCTGTCCTTATTTAAAATTTTGATATTTTGCTCACCATGGGTTTATTTGCATAAATTTTAATTTAAAAATCTGATTAAAATGTTATGTATCCTGATTACTGGATTTTTTGTTCCTCCTCATATTTTGTGATCATGAAAGGACCTCATTTACCTTTACTCTCATCTTGGTGCTGATTGCCCCTATCAGACTGCATGTAACACTAGTCTTAGAATAGCTAAACCACTCTGTATCCCAAATTATAGCAGTGTCATGAATTAGTCAAATTGCCACATCAAAACACTACTTGTGGTGATTCTTACCTTCAGATTTGAAGACAGAAATGGGCCTACCATCCTTTGTATTTTTGTTACTGGAATAATGGAATATTTCTCCAATTTGGAGAGATATTAATTTTTAAATATAATGTGCTTTTCAAACTGTCTGGAAACTTACATTTTAATCCCCCACCCCAATTCCTTAACCAGAGACTACATACAAAGGAATGGACTTGGGATCCAGATTAGATGTACTGGCTTCAACTGATGAAAATGTATATTCACAAAGCCTGTAGCTCTAATGGAACATTCCCCATAGTGTGTTTTTAAAAGGGTAGTGACCATGGGCCCAGGGGAAAAGTAACTAGAAAATTTATTGAACAAATATTTGAAGAATACTAACACTTGTCAGAATCTTTAATATCCTGATGTTCTCCAGACATAATAAGAATAATGATAACATGTTATTTTTAACACACCTGATGATTGCACTCTTTCATCCAACTCGTGTGTGTGTGTGTGTGTGTGTGTGTGTGTGTGTGTGTGTGTGTTTTATGGTTGGGCTTTTGCATAGACTAACTGTCACAGCACAACTCTTTCAAAGATAATCTTTGGAATGTGCGAAGCTTGGAGTTTGCTTTATTGAAAGTGTTTTTGAGGTAGCATGTAATTCAATTTTTAATTATACTACCTTGATCTTCAGTAATTGCTCAATAACCTCAAAGCCCAGCTAAGACTATTCTTGTGCATGAGAGAAATATTGAAAATTAATCAATTGTTTTTTTCAAGTGCTAATTTATTAGAATAGATTTTATCTTTCTGGTCAACAAACACACATTTTACAGTAGTTTTTTTTTGTAATTAACTCTTGGGAAGCTGTTATTCATATAACAGAGAGGTATCTACTAATCAGTCATATCTGGCACAGATACATGCTCATCCCTGTATGTTCTGATACCTACAACCTAGGTAATTCAAAGAAAATTTTAAACTGAAGACTACTTCCTTGCCGTAACTCTATATTCCCATGCATAGATACCATTTCATCTGACTATTTCAGAAGCCTGAAAATTCCACAGTTCTTCAAATTGTGCTTATCTACAGCTACTCACAGAAATAATTTTGGGGGGCCCTCCTTCTCAGATGCTAATTTGATAAAACACCCATGTGCTAAACAATATATAGATTCTAGAGCTGGTATTCATGACATGGAATTTTAAATTGTGGATAAATTTCTGGAGAATGCGATAACAGTAATTTCTATCATAGAAAGAAGAGTTGAACCCTGACCACACTTTACATCATTGCCCTAAACTCCTCTGTCATCTCCTTTGTTCTAGGTGTGGGCACTTTTGATAATGGGTCAAGGTGTGTGAAAATACATCTTTCACAATTACAAAAGCAGCATACACTACCAGCATGGTTATGTTCCTAAACCAGTTCCCAGATCTGAACATCCCATATGAACTTCATCCATTGTTTCAGCAGCGTGCTTAGGCTCTAGTTGATTAGAAAGGAATCTGTTAATTCTCGGTAGCTTCTTTAGCAAAATTACACGAGGAGGTCGGGTTTTTCAAAATGAAAAAGGTAATTGTTGTTTATAAAATATTATGATGGCACAGTCTGCGGCAACTAAAAACATCCCAGTGTTTGCTGCAAGGCATGAGGAGACAGTGACACAGCTCATTTCCCCAGCTCAGCTCTCTTTGCTGCCGTGTAAAACACTTATTTCAAAGCACGCCACAGCTTAGAACTGTCGTGATCCCCATTAATATAAAATCATTGACCCCTGCTCCCGCTGGTGCGACTAAATTACATTCTGCTGCTCAGCAGCAGCCGCACATGGGGACAGCGCTTTTAGTCATCACCAGGTGCCTTGATGGCAGCACAGCCCCTCCTAAGCCAGGGTTTGCCTTTAATGAGGATTAGGCACCTTCAAAGATCTAGGAGGACCCACTCCCAGGATGGAAGCCTTTCTAATGGCATCTGTGCTTATGGTAGGCAGTAATTTAGTGTCTCACAGGAGACTGGAGAGAGATTCATTCCTTGCCTCTAAGAAATTGTGAGAATGTGTGGTTTTCTGATTTATATTCTCTCTCTCTTCCCCCACTATAACAAATTCAAGAGCATTATGCTTACAAGTACGTTTTTATTAAATGTAGAACTTGAGTGTGGTTAAAAAGCATCCTAAATTGTGGCAGGCAGGGAAATTACTCTTTTATATCATTTTTTGTTATGTGCTATTAACAGGAGTGAACCCACTCACAGTGCTAAACACTAAATTTACCTTCTTATTTCAGGTGGTGAAAATTCTTTCTGAAAACTTTTTAGCTCCTACTTTGAGTGTGATGCTTGTGTGGTCTTACTTTCCATCAGCCTCTGAGTTTGTAGTTCTGTCCTTTCACACAGCACATTGCCCCTTGAGGTAAAGACTTCAGGTTGTGAGCCTTCTATAATGGGTATGGGATTTGCAGGAATGCTGTCTGTATAGCTGGAGTAATCATTCTTGTCTGGACAGTTAGGTAGTGAAATGTAGAAAATAAAGCTCATAGAAACTTTAGGCAGGCAAGCATAAATTTGTAGATTGCATCAGAATTGAAAAAATATGATTGAAAATCATGTACACATAATGCCATTAAAACCAGTATGATTATATGAATGAATATACATATGTTCACATCCTTACATGTGGTATGCTCAGATAAGTTTTGTATATAGCACACTTTCAACAAAAGTTCAGAAAATTTATTATCAGTATGGAATCTGTAGCTTCAAGTTTTATTTGAAGAAAACAATGGAATTTTTTTTTTCTGACGAGGAATAAAATTTGTATAGTGAATGAAAGTGGTGTGTTTAATTCAAGAAAATTTAAACTCTTGTTACTCACTTGATTTTATCTTTGTGTCATTTTTTTTAGTAGTGGGCCAAATGATATTAGGCATCAACACTTAAGTTTTAGTTTGAAAACAAAGCTGTTGAGCTCTTACTCCATATGACTGAAACCAGTCAGCAGTGTGGAGTGGGACAGAGTTTAATCAATACTGTGCTGCTCACACATGCTGTGTATGGAGGCTGTCTGAATTCTCTAGTCTACGGTTCCTATCAGAAAAAAAAAAGAAATTAAGTTTTATGGCCGTAGGGAGTATCTACAGAGAGTTCTTAGTAAATGGAGAGAGGTTAAATGGACTACACTATTTAATTACAAAATGTGTAAGTGCTATTTGTTGATAAAATCCATTTTCAATAGAACTCACAAAAGCCAGCGGTATAATAAATGGGAAATGTCTTATAGTAGCATTCAGCTCTGTACTATATAAATAAATAAAATATAAGTGGTGTAAATAAAAATAATTTTTCCACCATATTTCTTAAAAGATTTTTTGATTCTGAAATTGTATTTTCCCTAAAGTTTAATTGGGTTTCATGAAACTCAATGTCTGGATGATCAATGTGCATCTGAAGGCTGATGTGCAGAGAGCTTTCTTTGCAGAAGGGTATCCTAACCCCAGTCACACGTCTGCTAATTTGGCCTTTCTCTTAATCTCAGAAGAACTCGCAGAACAGAAGTGAAACTATGTGCATGCTAATGGCTGCACTCCACAAGCTCCCTTCTCCCTGAGTGTCTGGTGTGCAAAGCTGAGCTGGAACAAAGATACACTAATTATTCCCCATTAATTTGTCTGCTTGAATGGTCCTAAATACCAGAGTGATTAATTAGCGAGAGGCAGCCGGGGCAGGATGTCACACCCTTCTCTGCATTTAAGTGTCATGAGGTTGTGCTCAAGTGTTGACAACAGCATATCTTTAATTTTCTCCAAGAAGGAAAGTTTAGTCAGTACAATTAATTTGAGCTTGGTTGGCTACAGGGCTAACTGTAACATGCAGAATGAGAGTTCTGCTGCATGGGCATTTTTGTTTTTGCTTCCTTAGGGTAGAGTAAAACTTTTTTGGAAACTGAGTTTTTAAGTAGTGTATTTCTATAAATGTTTCAATTTAGCCTAATTACTTTTGTGCATTTTGAATCAAAAACATGGATCAGAAAATAGCTAGAAAGAATTATTCATAATAGGCTGGGGTGGATTTAGATGAATAGCTAGATAAGAATCTCAGGCAACGGGTGGCTTTACAATTTTATTTCCTTTTAATAAAATGTAATTTGTTCCCTTGGACTAAAATGTACACCAATGTTGTCAAGAATGATGTGAAATCACTTAGACATCAGCCAATTGATTAAAAACATATATTTAAAAAGTTGATCATTTTGTACAACATTTTTAAAACAGACTTTGATGATGAGATTTTCAAGTCTAATAAACAATATTTAGCTAGATTGGTTTTCCAAGTGGCAACATATTTAAGTCAGTTGTAAAGAAGAAGAATAACATAATAGATCGTGCTTAACACTTTCATTATATATCTTTATTTATAATTTTGTCAAAGTGTTTTCTTAGAAATATTAGCTTCATTTTAAAATTATTTTGTATTGTTTAGAGGAATGAATGAAAAGTTGTGGTTGTTCCTAGTATTTCCCCCCATTTTAAAAACTGAATTATCAACATGACTAAGAAGATATATATGAGGTAGTGGATTTCATTTGTTACCTCATATTCTTTGTTGTTACTGAAGATTTTGATTAATTCATTTTGCCTTGGGTATCTGCTCTGTTTAAAACCAGACTATGCCCTATAAGCCACACATGGCTGTTCTCTTGATTCTTTCACAGACTCCCTCCAGCTCTATACAAACCCCAAAGTCTCCTCAGCAGCAGGGGTGTGAGCTCGGAGGGAGGGAAGATCTCACCCCTCTTGTCTATCCTGTATGTCATTGTCTTCACTTGTCACTGTTTCCCGTGCTCCATCACTCACCACGCTGTGCCCCACCGGCAGCCTGTTTCATGACCTCCGCCGCATTGTTCTCTTTCCCACTGTCCAGAGTTTTGTTTGGTTTTTTAGTGTTTCCCACAGTGTGGATGCTGTAAGACAGGGTCACTCTGACAAGTTAGGTGATGAAACGTATTTGTTGGAGTAGAGACTTCTCACTCGAATGTTCCCATTTCTTACCGTATCTTCTTGCCTGTGGCCCTTTCTGAACCCACAGTTTCTCTAACAGGCCTTTACAATATACTCTTTACTGAGTCAACATGCCGAATATAGTAGAGAAATCAGGTGGGGATCTTAGTTTTTCTATCTATTGAATTTTTAATTTCATGCAGAAGGTAAGCACCCCCAAACAGACAAACAGACAAACAAACAACAATCAAACAAACCCACCATTTAATCTTGAGCCTCAGCTCCAAAACAGAATTGTGAATATCTGTCTCATCCAAATACATACGTAACCAGGAACATGAACCTTTACTTGGTGTAGTACTTTGTTACTGTAGATAAAATAAAGGTAAATGTATTTCCTTTTTACTGTGTAGTTTACCAAATATTTGCCATATTCACGGCAGCACAAAATGTGTTAATATTATTGTGAAGTGTTCTGCTAATTTCTTCTGTGCAACCATCAAATCCAGGAGAACTTGCAATGCTGTTGAGTTTCTTCATACTAGAGGAAGGATTTCTGCCCCTGAAATGTCTCGCTTTAGTTCTGAGACATGTTTACGATGGTGGAGGTAACAGCAATAAGAACCCAGTGCAAGCTGCTGCCTTAGTAAAAGCTAACTGCCATCCCACCGGTTCCTCCTTGCCCCGCATGTGTATGCGCTTCCCTGCTCTGAACATGGAGACTAGTTTCTCAAGTTAGTGCCTTATTTTCCCTGTCGAACACAGCTACAGGATACCCTGGAATATCGATGATCTGGTCATTTTGATCTTTGTCGCTTCTTACTGGATCTGTGGGCCTATGATGCTTTCTGAAAGTAAGAACACATTGATGTCTGAGCTTCACAAAACTATCCCTGTGGGTGTTTGGTCTTCTGGCTGAGCTCAGCACCCCAGGGGCTTCTAGGATGTACTTCATGCCATGTTGAATGCTCAGCCCAGTAAAACCCCCAGATAATACAAGCCTTCCCCCACTTTTTTTTCTTTTTCTTTTTCTTTTTTTGCAAACCTATGAAAAGCTTCTAGAAAAAAAAAACTGGTTGAAGCGTAAGAACATATGACTATGAATGGTTTGCTATATAGATAAACTAATGGGATAGTAATAAACCAACCATAAGAATAATTTTATTTAATTTTTTTTGCTTCCTCAGTGACAAATCAAGACAATATTTATTCCTATATCATTAAATAGTTTAGGGAAGAATTGTGTTTGTGTGCACCTTTATTTATCCTCATTCTACCTCTATTCATCACTTTACAACCATGAACTAGAGTATTTCTTCATGCATATATTGAAAGATATTTACAGTTTTCATCCTTTAATTTTTGTTGATTTTGAAATATTCACTACCATTATCAAGTTTACACTTAAAGAAACTTAATATGAGATTGGCACTTAAAAATAATATTTCTTTTTACTTTTCTTTAAAAATGTATTGATTGTATATTTTAATCAAGTTCAGTGAGCACATCATGGGGCAGGCACTCATCAAACCAACACCCATTTTTTTTCTCCTCATATACACCCTTCCCAACCTTAGTAAATCTGTATCAAGTCAAATTCTTAGCTTCCACAAATGAAGGCAAACTCTATTATTTGTCTTTGTGTATATGGCTTATTTCACTTGGTATAAGTACTCCAGTTCCATCTGTTTAATTTCTGGCATATTTCATTCATCTTTACTGTGGAATAATAAGCATATCTAGCATATTTTCCTTAACCATTCATTTGTTTATGAATGCCTAGTCTGTTATAATATTTTGGCTACTCTGACTGAGTAGGACTACAATAAATATCAGTATGTAAAATATCACTTTGTTATGCTGACTTATTTTCATATATATAAAATTTACACTCTTACTAATAGTATCTAATAATTCATGTATTTGTATGTTTCTGCCACAATATACTTTTTGCTTTTACAAAAAATGACAATTATTCTAAGATAAGGTATTATATCATTACAATTATGATTTACATTGTCCTAATTTCTAAAACCAGGACTTATCATATTAAAAACCCTTGCAAAACAAAGGATATAATCAATAGGAGAAGAGATAGCCTATGGAATAGAGAAAAGTACTTGCCAAAATTTTCTCTGATAAAAGTATTTGAACATAGAACATATAAGAAATTTAAAAAATAATTAACCACTGCAACAAAATCATGTTACCTACTGTGATTTAATAATCATGTTCTCATGTAGGTAAGGATGGAGTATTACAATTTTGAGACCTACCAGTGCCCATGATCCTCACTGAAAAAAAGTAATTAATCAATTTTAAAATGGACAAATAATCTGAACAGACACTTCATATGAGATGAAACACAAATGGTCCATCAAATTGACATTTTAAAAATGAACCTATTCAATTCACTTTGAGATCTGCAGTGAGATATCAGGCTTTGTGATGATTTGTTCTTAACTCTAAATTATACTGCTTGCTACATATAAAACTTCTGTGCACATGGTTTCCAGTTTGGTCAGCATTTGTTAATCCAGAATGTGAAAGGTGAGAAAATGGTGATTGATTGGCTAGGAGCATAGTAACACCTATTCCTGTAAGAAATCTTTTCTTAACTTGTTCTTATAGTTGTAGCATTATTCTTAATTTTAAAGGGATATTAGTGTCCATACCATTTTATTCACTGTGACAGCATTTTCACACAAGTTATACCTTTTGGGAGAGAGATAGACGAATGCAAAGTCGAATTTATAAGTTTGGTTTCTTAAAAAAATAAAACGAGCACTTTTCTTTTTGCATATTTCCTTTTGTCCGCTCTGACAGTTGCATCTGTTTCTTCTTTCTTTTTTTAAAGATCTCTTTTATGAAACTAAAGTTATAAAACTCAAGGAGTAGGAAAGGCTTGTCAAAACAACCCATGTCATTATAAACAAAAGCAGTATTGAGTGGAGTGTGTTTATTATTTAGAAACCTAACGGCTTGTAAGGCTAAAGCTATGGTGCATCTCTGACTCTCCTTAATAAGCCTTCTATATTTAAAGTCAGGGAAAGGAAGATTGTCGGACAGGGAGAAAGGGAAACCTCAATGCAATTCATTTCATGCTGAAAGAATTGGTGAATTGTATATTTAGTAGTAATTGGTCCAAGAATAATCAGATAGGCAAAACTTGGTATTTAGGAATTAGTCTTTCTCTGCAAAGGATTAGCACCATTTTATCATAAAGGAGAGCATAGCCTAAGACATAAAAGTTTCCTGCAGTTTCAAAAAAGTGTGCTATGGTTTGGATATATTTTCTTATCTGAAGGCTGGTGTATTGCAAGCTTGGTCTATAGTTTAGCAATGAGGGGAGATGGGAACCTTAAGAGGTGAGTCCTAGTGGAGGGGGCCTTTGGATAAGAAGACAGGACTATCGGTTCAATTTGAGATGTGATTGCTTTCTCTATGTGTACCATTGTGACACCATTCATTCTTAGTCAAATTTCCAAACCTGTACCAATGGGACTGCCACCAGGATTTGGACTTTGACTGTCTAGAAATGTGGGCTAAACAATCCATTGTTTAGCAAGTATCATCCATTTCGTTATAGTCAAAAAATTGCTCTAAAAGATAAGATGATTATAGAAGTCTATTATTTCAATCTGACTATTGAAAGAACTTTAAAAATAATGTTGTAATGCGTATTGTTATGATAGTAGCACTGTTTGCGAACTTTGAATAACCAGTAGCATCTAAGTGTGAGGATTTATCTTTAGTAGGAGAGACTCTCAAAAGGAGTCCCATTCTAACACCATACACTGTCACTGAAATATCCCAGAAGTCTTAAGAACACAGCCTCTAGCTTCTAGCCTCTACCTTTCAGGGAAAGGGCCAGAGGTCCTATCTTTTCTCATTGGTCACCAGGCTGTGCTTCCTCCCAGAGTCACATGTGCTCCTGACCACATTTGAGTCCTATAAGTATTTGCCTTAGCTAAATCTGAGATTTTCAAGCCTATTTGACCTTCAAAATACTTTTAAGATAACATTCAGTGTAGATCACTTTGATAAATATGGATTAAGAAGAATGATGAAAATGTCATGCTCATAAAAAATAAGCAAGACATAGCTTCCTTTGTTTGCAGTAAATTTTTTATATGTAGAACTTGCTACAATATTTTCTATAATTTTAACATTTCTTTTTGGTATCCATTTGTTTAGTATATGCTTCTCACCTATGTATGACTTCTGATAAGGTGTGAAAGTTACAAAACTCCATAAAATTTATGTATTTGGGTTATTTTGGGGGTGGGCATGCACACTCTAAATGCTGTTTTGTGCTAGCAACATCTATCTATATTGTACATTTCTTAAAAGGTATATTCTAAGAATTTGTCAAAGTTCAATAATTATTTGCTACAGAGTTCATTATCATTTGGAAAACTGGTCATGTCCTAGCTTTCTGTTGTATTTAATTATGTTGTGAAAGTTTCCTCACTGTACACTAAGCAAAGACATTATCTTGCTTACCTTATTGTGTTCAAAGGTATCTGCTGAGTCCTGTCAGTTCTTGAAATCAGAATACTTAGGAATTTTATTACTGATATATAGGTACTGTTCAATGTTCTGATTCATATACTTCAATATTTTTTCTAAATTTATTAGGCTTTTGTGTTTTTAGAAACAATAAAAGAGATTTTATCCTCATCTTGCATGTTCAAAACACAAGTACCCAATTGCCCACTTTCACACAAAAACCCAACTTGTTCATGTTTTTCGAAAATTAAGGACAAAAAATATGTACCTTTTTTTTTTTTTTTTTTTTTTTTTTTTTTTTTTTTGGTTTTTCGAGACAGGGTTTCTCTGTGTAGCTTTGCGCCTTTCCTGGAGCTCACTTGGTAGCCCAGGCTGGCCTCGAACTCACAGAGATCCACCTGGCTCTGCCTCCCGAGTGCTGGGATTAAAGGCGTGCGCCACCACCGCCCGGCTAAAAAATATGTACCTATTTTGCTCTGTCCCTGGGAGACCTACAATACTATTTAGTACAAAAGAATGCAGTAAGTAGTTATGGCAGATAAGTTACCCTCCCAAAATATGTTGAACAAGCTGTTCATGTTTCTAAGCATCAAAACCTTGGACATTCTGTTTACAGTAGCATTTCTGGTAGCCTTGTTCTGTTTGCACTAAATGGAATTGTCCTCTTTGCTTTCCCTGTTTCTTACTCTTGTTCCTGCACTTAGCCACAGCTCTGAATATTCAGCTTCAGAGTTAAAAGTTGGATTTCAGAGATAATGAATTTTAAAGCGGGTGTTTTATTAACTGCAGTGATAAACAAGTGAGAGTTATATTATATGTGACAAAAGTTCTTCAGCGTCTATGGGCCCTTGTGTTCCCAGATGAAGAGCCAAATGGAAATGTTCAATAAAAGATGTGCGAGGCTGCACAATAGAACAGTCCTTACATTTTACATCAAGCTACATCAGGGTCACGGGAGGTGTTTTATTAGCACAGTCAACAATAATAACGTGATTTTTATTAGGAGGAAAAGATAGTGAGAGACTACTAATTATTTTTCAGCCTGAGGGGCATTTTTTTCTTGAAATGACTGTTAATTTGATCGTTGTCGTGCAGTTCACAGATTTACATGAACTTATTTCACTGTGACACATGGTTAAGAACCAGAGTAAGATTGTAGCTTTATTAATGGTTTTCAGTAAATGTATTCAAAAGTGCTAACTGTGTGGGTGTACGGCTGATATGGATAGCACTCAGAAGGTTGAATCCTTTTGGAAGTAGCTAGCCTGAAGCCCTTTTCACATGGTATTTTCTTTGTTCATGCAGTGAGATGTTAAGCCTATAAGAATGAAATAAGATCCCAGTGAAATAAGAACAGTGTTGTCTCAAATATTAGCAAAATGGATTTTCTAGAAATGCTTCCTGTCTTGTTCCCCCTCCTGCTAGAAGGGGAAAGCTCAAAGATGTGAGACAGCCAGTGTTGTTTTCAGAGCACTTGTGTTAGTATAATCAACAAAATTGTGACAAATGTTTTTGTTGTTAAATGTAATAGAATGAGCATAACCTACAAATATGCTAACAATTCTATGTTCATATTTTAAAACTCATTTCCTATGATGTTCTTTCCAATCTACATGCATTATGCATAACTGAAAAGAGAATGTTAAGCTCATGGCCTCATGGTACCTGAGTTTATTTTTATTTTATCACAAATGTTTTACAGTTGTTAGAACCTGATATAAACTCTACAGACAGTATCTCCTGTCCTCTAGATAAGAAGACCCACAAAGATGTGTTTTTAATGGTGGAAGAAGTTGTCTCAATGGGGGAAAAAAAAAAAAAACACGACATAAGGAAAATCAGAAACAGTGTTTTTTCCTCAAGTTTCTCTGATTCAAAACTGGTTTGTTGTGAACCATTAATGCATTTTAAATTTGCATAACAAACAAATGAAAACCAGAAAACAATCTTGAACTGGATGTAGAAAAGCTAGGTCTTTAAAAAAAATCATTTCTTTTATTGTATGACATTATAATATAATGATGTTATTTTCCCCTTCCCTTTCCTCCCTCTGAATCCTCCTACATACCCCTCTTTGCTCTTTTTCAAATCCGTGGCCACTTTTTAAAAATTAATTGTTGGTGCACATGCACACACATATGTATTCCTAGGTACATAAATATACCCTGCTCGGTCTGTATAATGTTACTTGTATGTATATTCTCAGGAACTCCAGTCAACTAAGGAATTCTGAGAGGAGAAATAGTTTTCACCAAGGGAGAGCACAACAATTGGTTGTACAATGCAAAATGCTTGTTTTCTTACCATAAGAATATTAGAAAAAAAACATAAATTTTATTAAAATCATCCTTAGGATAATTTTAAAAGGGTTGATAAGAAAGTGACTTATAGATTATAATGTATGTCAATATTCTATGCTACCATTATTATATGAGTTGAAAATATCTCAATTGTGCTTGAAGAACATATTTATATGTTATAAACTTTAAAATGCTATGAAAAAATTGGCACATAGTTATGCAACAAAGTAATGTTCTATGGGCCATAGTAATTTAATATAGGTAAACCTGAATTCCTATCAAGTTTAACCTGTAGAAAAATATATATTTCCTATTTGAAAGGATATATAGCCATTTTTAAAACTGCTTTATACCACATTTTTGGTTTTGGTTTTGCTTTTGTTTTTTGAAATAGGCTTTCTCTGTGTAACAGCCCTAGCCATCCCGGAACATGCTCTATAGACCAAGCTGGCCTTGAACTCACAAAGATCTGTCTTCTCCTGCCTACCTCTGCCTCCCAAGTACTAGGATTAAAGGCTTGGGCCACCACTGCCTATATATCTCTCATTAATCCCTGATAATAAAAGTGATATTTGATAAGGAATTAATCAGAACTTGAGAAAAATATAGCATAGCATTCAGATATTAAAATAAAATTTTTATAATGAAACATATTTATTTGAATTCACTTGTACAAAAAGAATGAGGTTCATTTCCCAAATGTGTTTATGTGCTTGGGTTGATGAGTTACTAAAAATGCATTTTTTTATTATAGGATGTATCTCCATGAATTTCATTTTCATGTGCCTCTTACCCATAATTAACAGACTGCTTTGGAAAATAAGTTTAAATGTTATTTGGAATGTTTGAGATTTTTGATTCTAAGAACTTAAAATTACAAGTAGAGATATTTGGGATCTTGGAGAGATCCTGAGAATCATTTAATCCATTTATTATATTGTCAGCAAGATTTGAAAATTTGCGTTCATTTTATCATTGTCTTCTACTTCAAATAGCTGTCAAAAATCTCCTATGCTGTGTTGTAGAAATGTTGTGGTCAAGACATGAATAACCCACCCATTATAGTGAATATTAGTCTCCTTGAAAAGGCAAATCCCAGAAGTCCAAATGTGCAGGAGTCCTTATGCTAAGCAATGGACCAAGGGCAATCCTTGTGTAATTTGTTCTGTTATCTGGAAGGTATTCTGACTTCGGCCATCTTGAAATCACTCAGTTAGTTTTAGAAATCTCACAGTCATATATTATTTAAGAATCAGATAGAAGGGCCTGGGGAGAAGACTCAGCAGTTAAGAGCACTGACTGCTCTTCCAGGGGCCCGGAGTTCAATTTCCACCAACCACATGGTGGCTCAAAACCATCTGTCTATAATGAGATCTGAGGCTCTCTTCTGGCATGCTGGTATACATGCAGACAGGGCACTGGTACCTAAAAATATAAATAAATAAATAAATAAATAAATAAATAAATAAATAAATAAATAAATAAATAAAATTAAAAAGAAAGGAATCAGCTAGAGATTTCAGCAAAGATACAGTGACAGACAAAAGTATCTGTGTTGTAGACACTGATTTGGTGAACAAGTACAAGTAGACATAAATCAACTATTTCTCATGGATCATGTTATGAACAATTTGAGAATCTATCCTTTTTGAAATCAGGAACATCTATTATTATGAACCTTAAGTTTTGAAAAATACCAGTGTTCCCAGAAAAAAACAAAACAAAACAAAAATACTATTGTCCAGGTCTGTAAATAACACTGGAAATTCCAAAAAACAATAATTAAAACCATCAATAAAGCTTTATAGCAGGAAGAACAGTTATATCACATTTAATAACTCTACATTGTCTTAACATTTATTTAACCCTACACTTAAGGTAATTTAATTTCCTGACTGCTAAGGCTACTCCAGTTTAAACACACATATCTAAACTCACAATTTAAAAAGAATGTGCAGTGTTTATCTTACAGGGTCCAGGTTACCTTATTTAGGATGATTTTTCCCAGCTTTATCCATTTACCAGTGAATTTCATTTTTCTTTAGTGCTGAATAATATTCACTTGTATATATGTACCATATCTTCATCATTCATTCACAAGTGATGGACATCTAATTTGTTTCCACTCCCTGACTATTATAGAAAGAGCAGTAATGAAAATGAATGTGCAAGTATCTTCATAGTAGGATATAGAGTCCTTTGTGAATATACCCAGGAACAGGATAACTGTGTAATATGATAGGTCTACTTCTAGCTTTTTTATATAGAGTTTTTATTTTATAATTAACTTAATTTCACATATCAGCCATGGATTCCCCCGTCCTCCCACCTCCTACTCCCCAGCCTTCTCCCTCTCCATCTACCCCCACTCCTACCTCCTCCAAGGCAAGGTCTCCCCTGGGGAGTCATCCCAGCCTGGCAGACTCAGCTAAGGTAGGTCCAGTCCCCTCCTCCCTACACTAAGGCTGAGCAAAGTATCTCAGCATAGACCCCAGGCTCTAAAATGTCAGCCCATGCACCAAGGACAGGTCCTGGCTCCACTGCCTGCGGGCCTCCCAAACAGTTCAAGCTAATCAACTGTCTCAGTTATCTAAAGGGCCTGGTTCAGTTCCAAGGGGGTTCCTCCACCATTGGTTCACAGTGCATGCGCTTCCACTAGTTTGGCTATTTGTCTCTGTGTTTCCTCCAACCATGGTCTCAACATCTCTCGCTCACATAATCCCTCCTCTCTCTTGCAGATACTCCCAGAGCTCCACCTGGGGCTCAGCCGTGGATCTCTGCACCCATTCCATCAGACACTGGCTGAGAGTTCTATCATGAAAGCAAGGGTGTTCAGCCATCCGATTACTTCCTAAACATAACACCAATAGCATAGACACTGAGAAAACAATTAATCAATGGGACCTCTTGAAACTGAGAAGCTTTTGTAGGGCAAAGGACATGGTCAATAAGACAAAAGGACAGCCTACAGAATGGGAAAAGATCTTCACCAACCCCACATCTGACAGAAGACTGATATCCAGAATATATAAAGAACTCAAGAAATAAGACATCAAAATACCCAACAGTCCAATTAAGAAATGGTCTATAGAGCTAAACAGAGAATTCTCAAAACAAGAAGCTCAAATGGCTGAAAGACATTTAAGGAATTGCTCAACATCCTTAATCATCAGGGAAATGTAAATCAAAATGATTCTGAGATACTATCTTACACATGTCAGAATGGCTAAAATCAAAAACACTGAAGGCAGCTTATGTTGGAAAGAATGTGGAGCAAGGGGAACTCTCCTCCACTGTTGGTGGGAATGTAAGCTTGTACAGCCACTCTGGAAATCAGTATGGCAGTTTCTCAGAAAATTGGGAATCAACCTCCCTCAAGACCTGGCTATACCACTCTTGGGCATATACCCAAGGAGTGCTCAATCATACCACAAGGGCACATGCTCAACTATGTTCACTTCTAGCTTTTCAAGGAGTTTCTAAACTTATCCTCATAGTGGCTGTGTTAGTGTCCACTCCTACCGACATCCCTTCTCCTTACATCCACACTGGCATTTATTGTCATTTGATATTTGTTTAAATTTGAGTACCAATAAAAGTCAGGAAACAAGTAAAGGTCTATACGGGTGGATTTGAAGGTAAGGAAAACAAAACATGGGTAGTATGGAAGGGGAAAGGGAGACAATATTCAACAGGGTGGGGCATGAGAGAGCAGGTTAGAGGGGGCATATGTAAAGGGAAAACTAATACTAATGTCTGTTTAAAATGCCATGTGGAAACCTACTACGGTAGAAATTCCTAAAGTATATACAGATGCACACATAAAAGGAGTTTAAGGGGAGTTACCCTCTACTGTAGTGGACAATGTCTCTCCTGGACAATGGAAACTATAAAATAACAAGTACTGTGCCAGGTATTGGTTACCTCATTTTGAGTTGTTGGTCAGTCAGGTCTCATATATCCGCCCCATGTCAGACAGAACAGGCTATTGCTTTTGCTTTTGGCTGCCTTCCAGAACCTGAAAGCAAGAAATTATTGCTGAAAACACTTGAGTCATAGAACATGGAGAAATCAATTTGGTACTGAACTGTAAAGATAGCTACAATATTCTCTTGCAAGGAGCATCATCAGGAGTCTTAGACATCTATGAACATGGCCGGATACAATAATGATCTACCCAACAAGATATGCCCAAGGGTGCCATAGTGACAAAAATACTATTGGAGTAACCAACCACTTTCTGATTGGATTTCAGACTAACATTTCACAAAGTGTCTTTCATTTTGACTCATGTTTCATTATTACAACTGTTCATGATTGAAATCTACAAACATTATCCACTGCCATTGTGAGTGTATGGCTTTGTTTTAAATAACTTCCATTTCCCTATGAGACTTGTAAGAACTAAAATATGATCCCTTTCTAGAAATGAGTTGTAGAGTACTTTTATTTTAAATATCCAGAAGATTATCAGGTGTTCTGATTAGTCTTATTTCAACTTGACACACTAACTAGAGTTATTTTAAAGGAGGGAACCTTAATTGAGAAAATGCTTCCATAATATCTGGTTGTAAAAAAATAAATCAAAAAGAAATAAAAACCTGGGTGTGATGGCTCATGCCTTTTTGATCCCAGCACTCTGGAAGTAGAGGCAGGTGGACCTCAATGAGTTCAAGGCCAGCCTGGTCTATGAAGTGAATTACAGGACAGCCACTGCTACAGAGAGAAACCCTGACTCAAAAAACAAAAACAAACAAACAAACAAGAAAGAGAGAGAGGAAAAAGAAAAGCACCTGGCTGCAAGGCATTTTATTAATTAGTAATTGATGGAGACAGTCCCAGCCCATTGTGTGTGGTGCCATCCTTGGCTGGTGGTCCTGGCTTCTATAAGAAAGCAGGCTGAGTAAAGGAGGCAAGTCAGTAAGCAGCATCCTGTGGCCTCTGCATCAGCTCCTTTTTCCAGGATCCTTCCCTACTTGAGTTTCTGTCCTGACTTCCTTCAATGATGAACAATGCTGTTGAAGTGTAAGGCAAATAACCCCCTTCCCTGACACTTGCTTTTTGCCATGGTGTTTCATTGCAGCAATAGAAACCCTAACTAAGACATGAAAGGCAATAGTTAAAGTCAAGGAATGTGGTTTGGTGCTGGAACACTTGCTAAGCATATATGTGGTCCTAACTTTAAAACCTTAGAAAGAAAACATGAGAGGAAAAGAGCTAAGAAGGGAGCTCGAGAAGGAGGTAGCAAGAATGGAAAGAAAGAAAATCCTTGTTAGGTTTATGCACAGAAATTTTCTTCATTATCATGACATAAAGAGCAAGCAGAAAGATGTTTGTTAGAGTTTTGAAACTTGACTGTCTTCAGTGTGCTGGTGATGAATATTTTGAAGTAAAATATTTTCCCTGAGAAATTCAGGCAAAGTTAGGCACCATATAGTATGAAAATTTCTACTGAGCTCACTTGGCTGTCCATGACATCTTTAATTAAAATGTTTTCTGCATATTGCTAAGAAGTCAGAAAAGCTATGTGTGCTACTCACAAGAGGTCTTGATAGATTAAAAAAAAAAAAGCAGGAATAGGTGGTTCGTCTCTGTTCCAAGAGGGAAGAAGAAAAACAGATGTACTGAAGGCCTCATCAAGGAGTCAAATATCCTTGAAAGTGTATGATAGAATCTGTGGCTGATATGTAAAATTAAATTAAATTATAAAATTTAAAAAAGCTTCAAAAAAGTGACATAAAAGGATACCTGATGTTCTCTCTGGTCTCCACATGCACACAGGAGTGAATGCATACACCACACACACACACACAAGTGAAAAAAAAGAAAGTGTATGATGGTACTCCTATGGTTTCCTACATGCTAAGAATCAACCACTCATTTTGTCTGTCTGTCATTACTTTGTGAAATCATGTTGTCAAACCTTCTTGTTCACATGCCTGCACTGTGGATGGAGAGTAGCAGCTGGTAGAGACAACTCTATTTCATTTGTGTGGCAGTAGCATTGTCGGGATAAGTGGCATTGTTATAGGTGAACAATACACATTTAAAGGGTAACATCTTTTAATAAGTCTGAAAAAGATTGAAGAGTACTTTCATCATTGTAGACATTGTAGTCATTATTGTAGAACACAGCTCAAGTTTTATAAAGTTCTAAATACATTAAAGCAATTGTAATAGTTTGTATTTATTTGTAAAAGCATAAACATTAGGTGCAATTCACACATACATAAGGGCGTTGATACATTTTTTAGTTGTACCACATTTGATATTACTGTTTGTAAGAAATCTAGCATGCTACTCTGTACCTCATGCAATTGTGAAAGTGTTTTCAGTTGCTGTAACAACCAAAAATTTATTTTCATATATTTCTATTACTATGTTGGTATGACAATGAAAAGTATGTACCTGGTATGATGTGGACTCTCTAGTCTGTTTGAAATAATTCAATAATGGTCTCTTCAGATCAACTCATTGACTTTTAGTCAACTTTGCTCAAACAACAACTAATTGTTTCCATAATTCAAAAATCTCAGAAAAAGATGCCTATGATAAATGCATTGGCTAGCATGGCATTTGATTCTTCTACACACTTAATGATCACAATGATCTGTGTGTACACATTCCTTGTCACACACTCCAATTCTTCAATGTGAAAATGATTTCTTATAATGTGGGGATCTTTGTAAACACCAGGGTTGGCCAAGAAATCGTTCATGTGGGGACAAGAAGAAAATCCAGTTCAGCATGACTTAGCTATTGCTGGTTCAAACTTCTGGAGTCTGACACCAGGTTTATTTTATCTATATTTAAACACAACACAATTAAAAAAATATTTCTGATGACAATAAACACAGTCCCATTTGTACACAATGCTTAAAATGTGTTTACGCTGAAATTCTTTATAAAGTACGTGTGGCTTCTTCCATAATGAAGGGTTCTGTTGACTCAGAAACAGTGCTCAAGATGAAGGGCTAGGGAGAATAACTTCCACGGGTGTTAATAAACTTAACATCTGTGGAAGTCAGGATTGGCCTGGCCCTAAGATAACAGAAATCATTCCGGGCGGTGGTGGCGCACGCCTTTAATCCCAGCACTCGGGAGGCAGAGCCAGGCGGATCTCTGTGAGTTCGAGGCCAGCCTGGGCTACCAAGTGAGTTCCAGGAAAGGCGCAAAGCTACACAGAGAAACCCTGTCTCGAAAAATCAAAAAAAAAAAAGAAAAAAAAAAAGAAATCACTTAGGCTGTTGTAAAGCACAGGTGACATCTCTCATAAGGATGGTCTTATGGACTGAGAAGAATGCTCGAGATCTCAGGGTAGGGGGAAGCCTGGAATAAACGAACATAATAATCTGGGGGATTCTCGTGAGGACTGGCCCCACAGATAGCAAAAGATCACCAGGCTATAAATTGTATCCTTTCTCAGTGTTCCAAGTGGAAGAAAGGTAAACATGTACTTCCTTTAAAGAGACAAGCCTGTGTGTTTAACTTTTCCTGGTTTCCCCCATGTTTCTCTATGTGCACAAGAACTTCTTGTCCTCTACATTAAAAATGGACACTGCATAAAGGAAACAGTGGTGATACTGCTTTATGTCCTGAAAAGATTTCATTTCCAAGTCTTTGGGAAGAAATGCCACAGGATTCTGATGCTCTGATGTGTTCTGTGGTACATGAGTTTTCCCTTGGGCTTGCAGATTGTTACTGAAGGTATAGCATAATAATGTCAATAGAAAGGCATAGCTCTTACAGGTAGGGTTCTCTCATCCTTAGATGTCTTTCAATCAGTATCTTGTATAGTTAAAAGTGGTGACATGTTGTGAAGATTTTCTGTTCTAGGGAAGAATGTTCATGGTTCCGAGAGACAGACATTTATCAGACTATGATTGCTCCAAACCACAGAGGAGGCAAAAAAAAAAAAAAAAAAAAAAAGAAGTCTGCAGGAAACCATGACCAATACTGACTTTGAAATCTTCAAAAAGATCAGGATCCCACAAAGATGATTCCACATGGACTATGATAAAGCCATTAAGCCAATTAACACCATGGAAAAATCGACTTTGGACTACGAACTGGTCAGAACAATTTCGAGAGGACTAGTTGAGATGATCCAGCCTGACAGACTACTCAAACAAGGACTTAAAACAAGCCCTGAACTTTCCTATTATCCAGAGACTGGACAAATGATACAGGACTTCACAATTAACCCAAAAATTTTCTTTTCAAGATTCCCTAAAGATATCTTCACCCCTAGAAAGCAAAAAGAAAAAGAGAATATAGATATGAGATAGATCATCGAATCTACTCTGAGAAAAAAGATAAAGAAATAATAGGATAAATAGGTGATCATTGAATCTACACTGAAGAAAAAGGGGAAGATATAAAAATGACAAAAGGTAGACTACTGAATCTATTATGAAAAGAAAGAAGAGAAAATGTGGATATGATAAGATAAAAAGGGAGATTATGGAATCTACTTTTAAAAAGGAACTACTTGTTTTAAATAAGATAAGTAATGAAAATTTTTTGGTCTGAGTTTATCAGATGTTACTGGACTGGACATTGTTAATATATATAATGGAGTTTTTATCTGAATCTGTCAAATGTTAATAGACTAGACATCATTAATGTAATTTTGGCTGTATATATTGTATATACTTATTGGATAGTTTTTCTTGTATTAGTTATAAGCTTTTTTAATTTTAGACAAAAAGAGAGGAAATGTGGTGGTATTATAGTGTTCCCCAAAATATTGTGTACTCTAATAAATTTATCTGGGGTCAGAGAACAGACAGCCACTAAATACAAAGGCTAGAAAATGGTGGCACTCACACCTTTAATCCTAGCATTCCAGAGATAGAAATCCCTCTGGATCTCTGTGAGTTCAAGGCCATATTGGAAATAGCCAAGCATGGTGATACACACCTTTAATCCCAGAAAGCCAGCCTTTAATCCCAGGGAGTGGTGGTAGAAAGAAGAAAGATATATAAGGTGTGAGGACCAGAAACTAGAGGCTTTTGGCTGGTTAAGCATTGGGCTGGTTAAGCATTCAGGCTTTTCAGCTGAGACCCATTTGGGATGAGGACTCAGAGGCCTCCAATCTGAGGAGACAAGACCAGCTGAGGATCCGGCGAGGTGAGATAGCTGTGGCTTGTTCTGTCTCTCTGATCTACCAGCATGGACCCCAATAACTCGCCTCAGGTTTGATTTTATTAATAAGAACTTTTAAGATTCCTGCTACAGTGACAGACCAGAATTTTCTTGAATAAGCACTTCTGTTTAATTCTTTTGAATAATCTTATATACCAAAAGTCTCTGCATGAACATTTTATATAATTTTGTTCACTCAACAAACATATATTGATCAAATAATATAACTTTTAATTCAGCATATGTATTCATAATGTAATAGTCTAAATATTGTGGGATAGTATAGGATTATTAGATAAAATAATCTAAATATTTTTCCATGGCAATGCCATTAATATACATAAAATTCTAGTTCTGTATAGCAGATGGATAAAGACTCAGGGTACAGTGAGGACAAGAGAGAGGCAGAAGGAATACAAGAGCTAGAGGTTGGGAAAGACTGGAGCACTACAGTGTCTTCTGGAAATGCCAGGACCACAGCTTCGATGAATTCACAGCAGTTTAGGTTGCTGACATCAGACCTGTACAAGATCAAGACAGTCAATATTTCAGCATGGAGTATCTGAGGAGCTAATGAGAGTTGATGGCTGCTAAGAGGAGGGGAGTGAGTTTTATCTAAGTTTGTGAACCCTGGTAAGATGACCACATTCCAGTGTGTAATCTAAGATCCACTGAAAGCACAAAGTGAACTCAGTGAGTCCATTAAAAATAACAAAACAGACATAGAATTGAGAAGAAGGTGAATTTAAGAGAGAAGGAATGGAAAGCTGATAATGATCAAAATATATTGTGTACATGTATGAAATTATCAAAGAATAATAAAAATGCCAATTTTAAAGTGTGGCTATGATAAGAAAAATCAAAAAAATTTCCCAATATAAATATTGCTGATATGAATTTCAGAAAATAATAGCTTTTTGATCTCAGTGTTTCCTGAGGTCTTTAGCTAATAGATGTATTTATCAGTCTTTCATAGAAGCAAAATACAATATTTTAAAACTCAATGTCTGTTTTATGGACTAGTTTTACCCTTCTTGTTGGAGAGATGTTGTTATATAAACACGCAGGCCTCCTGGGCACATTTTGTTTAATTATAAGAAAAATTTGGCTCTTACTATAGTTCACAGATAAATTTTTGACATTACTCAATTTATTTCCTCTGATGCTATGCTAAACATTCAGTCATCATTCTACAAGTAAGGTAACAAGAGAGCAGACAAGTAGTGTCCAAGCAGGAAGTTGAAACCGTGATTGAAAGAACTAAGTGTGCATCACTACACCATCACAGTCAGGGTTCATAACATGAGAACTGTCCATCTGGGGGCTGCAGCAAGAACATGGTGTGTTTATAGGACTTGGACTCAGAGAGAAAGTGTCTTCCAATGTGTTGAGAGGTCAATGATGGGTCAGGGAGATGATGGTTCTTGTTGTCAAGCCTGATGACCAAGTCTAGCCTCTGTACGCACATGTGAAAATAGAGACTTAGCTTCTGAAAAGTGTCCTCTAATTACCATACATGTGTTCCCCATGCATGCTTGAGTAAACACTCACACAGACAGAGTTGGAGGTAAGTGTGAATTCTAACCTTGTGAAAGAAATAAGAATTTTATAATGTGTAAACCATGCCTAAATGACGGACTAAAATATAACATGCTATAATAAAAAGTAAAAATAGAAAAATACATTTGTATTTATTTATATCCAAAGAGTGTGAGACTCTTAGCTGAATAACTTCTAGGGGAGAGGAATCACAGTTATAAATTATTTAATGCAAATATTTAAAAGTATTATTACTATTAATCCTGTACCCTGTATGTTCTGTTATCTTTTCCTCATACATGAGGGACCTGAGTTTTGGAAAGTTCAGAGAGTAGACTTCAGACAAACAGAATGATGGTACACAGGATTCAAGGCTTTTCTTCCTGGTTCCTAAACACTGGGATGGTGTGGAACTCACTAGGAAGTGATGCAGAGGTAGGCAATTTATTAGCATAATTGTAGTGTTGGCTAGGGAGCAGAGTTACTGCATCCGTGTTTCCTATTTTTCTCTTAATTCAACATGGATGAAGTGGCTGCTTTTAACATTCAGGATATTTATATCCTTACACGAAGGCTGCAATAAATATCTTTAAAAGTACTTTTAGTCCTGTCTCCATGATGGTTGAGCTCATACAATCTGAGACACAGATAAAATACGTTTACAAGTATAGCCACTGCATCATGGGATAAACTAAACAGAGCAGAAATTCCTATTTTGTACCGGTCTCAAATCAGTGTAAGTTTTGGTCCTGTCTCTGAAACTGCCAGCATCCAAGAAGAATGAGAGGAGCCTGGCATTGCAGTGTTGGTGTGACTCTGGCCAACACCTGGTTATACATCTCGTGTGAATAGGCTCAACACAATTTCACTGATCTTATAGTTTGGGTGGTTTGGTCCCTTTACACATCTGATTCATTTTGTGTTCAGTGAGCAGTTTCTCAGAAAATCTCTTATAAATTGTTTATTTTTATAAGTGTGCAAATTTTCCCTAATGTTTTACCTCTGATTTTTCCTCAGAAATTAACTTAGTGATATATCTACACAGATAACTAATTATAAACAACAAAATACAAATGCTGTGTATGCACCCTATATAGTTTACACTGTTAAAAATCAAACATTTGACCCTAATTCCAAATTGGATTTCAATATATCTAATTTATCTCAAATTGAGTATTTACTTTTGTTCATACATTTAGAGAGGTGTACAAAATGTTGCACAATTCAAGAATTTTACTGTTTGTTTATTCAATGAGCACCAAACATTGTGTGCTAGACACAATTTTAATCACTGAAAAATAAAGAAAAGCCAAAAAAAAAAACAAGCAAAGCAGACATAGGTCCGATTAATGTATGCACTTATAGATATGTAAGAAGATGGAAATTCAGATTATTTTAGGCATTATTTTATTTTTAGGTAATTTGGAAATGTTCAATGTGTTTATTTGCTGACCTTCCCTTCAAGTGCAAACTCCAAGGAACAGGTTGTTAAATGCAAAAGAGAAACACACTCAGCATCTGCTGAACGTTACAGTGTTTATTATTACTGACACATGCCTTAAATTCTTCATATTTTGAGAGGAAAATGGAAAGATGAAACAGATGAGATCCCTAGCATAATCTTAGTTTTTGATTGACTTTGTGTGTGTGTGTGATATGAGCATGTGTGTGCAGGTACTCACAGAGATCAGAGGAAGTCATATGTTTTGCGCTATCACTCTATGCCCCAATTCATCGAGATAGGGTCTCCCAGCTAGGTTGGTGGTCAGAAAGCCCCAGACGTCCTTCCATATCTTCCCAAAGAGTGCTGAGTTATGCAATTCTCTACTTTTTCCATGGTTCTTGAGATTGAAATCTGACCCTTGGGCTTGTGCAGCAAGCTGTCTTACCTGATGAACAACCTCTTAGCCCAAATATCACAAACATGTCCATAAACCGAATGAGAGGTTTTAGAGATTAGGGTACTCTCACTTTTAAGCAGCTATGGACATGATAGTGTTTACAATATGTCAGTTCAACAGTATCAGGTAGGTAGGGTGCAAGTTCATCGAGTGAAGTTGGCCCAAGCTTTGTGCAGATGTTAAGGCAAAACCCATTTCTGTCTGGAGGAATAAGAATGGAAAATCAAGTGGTAGAGACTTCAGCCTCCATCACTAGAACTGACTATTCTTGCTGGTGTGGCTATGGTTAGTGACTAGCAAAGATATGGAGGTAGGCATGTGCATATTGAAAATGAAAAAGCCATGTGCATCTGCTCACTTTACCAAATGTGACTATTTCAGAAGTAACACCTTTCAAACACTGTTACCTGTGTGAACTCTTGGGGGTATTCATAGTCCAGAGCACAGATATAACCATATAAAACTAACTAACTTATGAACTTTGTTCATAAGCAGATTGGAACCTGCAGTTTAAAATATTCCACTTGCAGTCAGGGAACAAGGAATAAAATCTACATGATCATTAAAACATTTGCCTTGAAGGCTAAGAGGTGGCTCAGCAGTTGAGAGTGCTTGCTTTTGCAAAGGACCTGGTTTCAGTCACCAAGACCCATATGACAGCTTACTTGCCACCTATTATAATTCTGAAATATCTGATGCCCTTTCCTGGCCTACAATGGGCCCTGCACACATCTGGTACACACATGTACATGCAGGCAAAACATTCATATGCATAAAATAAAAATAAACACACTTAAAAATAGAAACATTTGCTCTGTATGGAAGTTGTCTTGACGACTTTTGTCATTAATTCATGATCCTCTTTCTTTCCTATTCCTACAGAGAATTAGATGAGGGTTGCCGTGCTTCTCTGGTAGAGTGCTCAGTGACCTCTGTACCATGGATGCAGAGGATGCTGGTGGAGATCTTAAAGCTTTGGAGTGTCCAGCAGTGTTAGTAAGGAAGATGCTGGGAGCATAGGTTCTCATAGATTGTACCAGGTGGCCTCCAGCGCTGTTTGTGATACCCAAGGTGAAAACTGCAGCAATTGTAGGAGTCTGGCACACATTTGGGCTGATATCACTGACAATGTGGCTTGGAAACACCCCTCTCTCCTCCTTTGCTCCTCTAAATAAAAATGGCTGGATCGCTCCAGATGAACTGTTACCCATTATGTGAATTTTTGTGAATTAAACTAATTCATCTTTTAAGAATCCATTTATTTCTTTCCTCTTTCTGAACAACTTACACAATGGAGCAGACCTACTGTCTTTGTCAAATTATTAGAGCCTCAGGTTTCTAATTACTAGTTTGAACCACAGAGCCCTTCTGGTAAAATGTAAAATGTACACTGGAAGAAAAAGCATAATCAAAAGAAATAATAGATTATGCAATATATAAATAGGATTACCAGCAATGCATTCTCATTTAAGGCAACATTTAATACAGTAGTTGTTGCTTTGGGTCCCATATCCCATTTATTTTGTATTGTAGGGTAGAGTTCCCAGTGTTATCAGCAAGTTGAAAAAAAGTACAACCTCAGATGACACTTGTTCTTAACAAAATTAAAGCAATGAAGAACAGAAATTTTGCATGCATAAATAATTGAATGCTTTATGTAACAGTAATAACTTTGCCCTGTACTTAATGCTATAATCACATTCTCTTTAGAATGAAAATTTTGGAACAACACCCTTCACCCAATTTTACTTAGTTCTTATAACTCTAGTCTCATGTAAGAGTTGTCAAAATTCACTTTTCCTATAAAATTATACATTTATCATTTTATAGATAAGGGATATATTGTATTACTCATTTCTATAATTTTAGAGACTCTAGAGACCCAAGCAAACATTAATCATGGATTATTACAATGCTGAAATCTCAGAAAGCATTAGTGATTGCTAGCCAAGGGGAACAGCACTCATAGCTGTGATGGAGGAGTCTGGCAATGCCAAGTCCTCCAGAATCCTAGCTCTGTTTCCCCCTTCCTTTACAATGAGACTTCAGCAAAATATCATGACAAACAGAAATGTTTTATAGGTGAATTTTTACCATAATTAGAAAAGAATATATGGTCTCAAATAAAATAAAAAACTTAGTGTAAAGTATCTTTAGTTATTAAAAAGATAAGTCATTTTTTCTTATTATAAGGAAGTAAACTAAATTTTGTTCCCTTTTTAAAAATGACACAGCTCTATTAGTGTTCCTATTTTTTATTTCTTCCAATTTTAGTATATGTGTTGCTGAAGCAAACACATCATGTTTTATTTTTGTAAGCAGGGATATGTATGATAAGCTTAATGAATGAATAGCTCTTTATAGTAAATGAATGCTTCTATGACTTCCTGCATTTCTGTGTTTATTTGTTCATCTCTTAACTATAACTGTGCTCTTTACTTTCCTCCTAAACTCTGCTATTAGCTTTTCTTTCCACCCTTTTTTCTATATTCTTAGTACTGCTATATTCCTTAAGCAGCCTCAAAAATCTTGAACACTTATCAGTGCATCCTAAAACCTAACTATTCCTATACTGTCTAATAATAGTGATCAGCAAAAATGTGTGTGGTTAAAGCCATTCCTAAGAATTTGCATCTAGTTTTTGATACGAGAAAAAACTTAATTCATAAAATATCAGTAGGAATAATGAAAGGTAACACTGCAATTATTTACCTAGCAGTTACCACTTAGAATGAACACCAATACCTGTGACATTTGGGCTGTCTAGACAAAGGTTGTTTACCCAAACTAAATCCATTAAAGGTATGTCTCACACTGTTAGCTAAATCCTACTAAAAATATTCTTATTGAGTCCAGACTGCCTGGGTACCCCATGGCATAAATTAAGGGTTAGGAGACATCCCTTAACTCTTTCATAGCACTACAGCAGCATTCACGAAGAGCAATTCACAGGATCATTAATTTAGCCCTAAATCCAAATGATGTAATTGTTAATGCTTATTTATTATTGAAAGGATTCACTGATGTATAAAACATAAGACTCAGTATTGGAAAATAGAGTCACAAAAATGGACACTTATTAAAGAAAATGAGACAAGAATATGGGTGTAAGAGACTGTGTATTCAAGCAATGGAAGAAGTGTGTGGTGGAACAAAGACCTTGCAAGGTTTTACCTGCAGCATGTTTATAGATGGTAATCACACAAAACCAGAGACAGACAGTATTGTGCCTGAAGAATGGATAAGGAGGTCCCTCCCATGTATCCTATGTTACTGATCCAACATAAAAGTATAGGGAATTTCAAAATTAGAACTCAGTTTGTATTTTTTTTTTATTTTCTGTGCTTTTATGGAAACTTTTTTGTCTGACATTTCACGTTTTATAGTTTTTGTACCTCATATCTTAAATCATCACCGAAGAAGACTGAACCAGAGAGACCTAGAAACCTTGCAACTACAATTAAGGAACATTTGCTGAATCATCTATGAATGTGATCCAGAGTTATCGACACTTAATTCTTTCTACCTGACAAAAAAAATTGATGGACACACACACACACACACACACACACACACACACACACACACTCACACACTCTCACACCCACACAAAAACAGACAACTGTAAAAATAAAACAGAAAGAAAACACAAGGTTTTGGGAACCACATTGCTTAATTCTTCTCCCATTGTCTCCTGGTTGTTCTTGCTGCACACATCACTGCATTTATTAGGAATATTTAAAAACTGCATTTTCCTCCCATACTGTGAATCTCTGGGGTTGTTTCCTCAAATCAGAACATGCACCCAGTTCCTTGTCTATCCAAATGAAACCAAAAATAACAACTTCTTGAAAAATATTTGTGATCACTATTGTTTTGGTTTTTTATCTTTTGCTTTTTTGTTTGTTTGTTTTTGTTTGAGGAAGATGATCAATCCACCTGGAGTTTAATACTGTATGTTACTATAGTAACTTTATAGCCCTTTTGGCTTGAACAAAGGGACTTCATCTCGTCCATTTCATGCTCCTGTGTCAACCTACTCCCTCCCAGTGTTTTATTCTATCTGTCTTTAAGGGTATCTGTGGGAGCCACAGCTGCTGGTCTTTTGTAACAGAAAGCAGCTTGCACTGTGTGAAATGCTGAGTTCTGAGAGGTCTTCCATGCTGATGGCATTATTGAATTTCAAAGCAAAAACTAACAACATTCAAATGCTGAGCACATATTCATATTTTCCTGTATACTATATATTTTTCTAGAAATACCATGTAATCTTTATTCTCAGAATAATATATAATTGCAATTTAATAAAATTATAAATAAGAACTTGGGAAACACCATAATGCAATATAAGTTGAAAAACAGACATGATCAAGAAAAATCAGGCCAGGGAGTATACTAATTTGTATGGAGTCATTTAAATAGGATTTTTTAAAATCATTAAATAAGTTGAGTCTTTTGTGTTGGACAAATATTTAAATTTTGCTAAATGGGTAAGTTTTTAAACAACCTTAATACATATGCTGAGTAATGTTATTCCCTTTAATGAAACTTACATTTTATATGACCCTTTGATCAAATTTGAGTTGTGGTTTCTTGGGAGAATTGATTCTTTACTTCCAAAGGCAGAACATCACAGTTGTGGGGGTAGAATGGGATCACTTTATTGTATTCTGAAATTTTACATATGGATGTACTGAGAAAATATTTCGACAATATTTCTGTATTTCACTGTTTCTCATTTAGCCAAGGAACTTGCCCAGCTTGAAGCTTCACCATACTCTCCAGTGAAGTCCAGTACTTAGTTTCACTCTCTGCTTCATTGAGGGCAACTCAATGAGATTCTTTTCAGCATTTTGCTTCTGTGATTTTTTCCAGTTGTGCTCATTGCTGTGGTATGGGAATAGGGAGTGTTCAGAACCATGTTAACTTGCTAAGTGTCTGGTCCGCAGGGTAGCCAAGTTCCAGCAAGGCTCTTGACACCTCTGCCAGGGTTATTGATACCTCACACACCCCAGCTGAGGCAGATTGTTTTGGTTAGGTTTCATATCCATAGCATAGCCTTTAGTTAGAGGGGGGGAAAGCAGCAAACATGTGATTGACAGCCCGCACCTCCTGGGCCCTTCTTACTACCAGACACAACATCTGCTATGCCCTGTGGAGCAGTGAACCAGCACACTGAGAGAATTGTTGGTAGCATTGTCAGGGTGGATTTTCTTTAACCCTTTGTAGTTACTCTCTGGAGAAAAGTGAGAGATAATTTTACTTAAGATGTGAGGGCAGATGCAGGGGTGGATTAGAATGCCTTGTTTTAAGATAATTTCCCTTAAAAATACAGAAAATGACATAAAAAAGGGACTCTAGTGCAAATGCCTAAAAACCTCATCATTCTATTATTTATTATAAAATGAAGATTTATAGCTTTCTTTGCTATCATGATCCAAATTAAAAAACAAAACAAAACATTGAACTTGAGTTGCTGGTAAATGGCTTTGGTCTTAACTCATGGAATATCTTGAAAGAATGTTTTCATTACAGCTTTGCATATTTAGATCATTTCTCCATGTTCAAAAGCTATTATGAAGGTGGTATATTCATTGAAAAAATAATAACGCCTCTATATATCTGCACAGTTTTAATAAGGCAGGAGTATTGTAATCTTTTCTACCCTTGCACTTTTGATGTATTGCTCCAGAAACAGATTAAAGGCCTTGCCATGGTCATATGGTCCCATTGTCATGAAAACACAAGGAAGACAAAGTAATGGACCCATGGCTAGAGGGCCACAGGGAGAGCATTTTCTCCTGTAATAATATTGTTACTTTTGTTTACTTTCTGCTCACTTCACTATTGGCTTACACTGGCAAGAACAGAAGAGCAAAAGATGACTTTCCTGGGGTAAAGTGCTCACACCTGTTCCACGCATCTAATTCCTTGTTGGTTTGCAAAAGGTAAGTCTCTCAGGGAACGATAAACCAAGCAATTATCACTTCTCTGGAGAAAGTCAGCATGTCTTCACCATAGACTTGCCCACGCAGAATGATGAGCTGAGAGGAGGAGACTCCCCAGCATACCACCTCTTTCAGTCTCTTGGCATTTGCAAAGGTTCTCTGATAAGAAAATAAAGCCTAATCTCAGACAAGGGCATTTCTCAAATTGGGAAAACATGGCAGTTGGGTTAAACATATTGAATCAGTAGATGACAATCTCTACTGCAAAGATCTGAAATCCTAAATACTCCCAAATCAAAAACTGTTTAACTGCTGTGGATATCACTCTGTATAAATTAAATGCTAATTGACCAGTAGCCAGGCAGGAAGTATAGGTGAGACAAACAGAAAAGAGAATTCTTGGAAGTGGAAGGCTGAGGCAGAGAGACACTGCCAGCCGCCACCATGACAAGCGAGATGTAAGCAGCCGGGCGGCGGTGGCATATGCCTTTAATCCCAGCACTCAAGAGGCAGAGGCAGGCAGATCTCTGTGAGTTCGAGACCAGCCTGGTCTCCAAAGTGAGTTCTAGGAAAGGCACAAAGCTACACAGAGAAACTCTGTCTCTAAAAACAAAACAAAACAAAAAACAAACAAAGAGAAAAACACAAACAAACAAACAAAAAAAGATACTGGTAAGCCACAAGCCACATGGCAACTTATAGATTAATAGAAATGGGTTGATTTAAGATATAAGGAGAGTTAGCAAGAAGCCTGCCATGGCCATACAGTTTGTAAGCAATATAAGTCTCTGTGTTTACTTGGTTGGGTCTGAGCAACTGCAGGACTGGCGGGTGAGAGAGATTTGTCCTGACCGTGGGCCAGGCAGGACTGGAAAAAACTCCAGCTACATTTAACTGTTGATATAATACCATAAGTGGAAAATTTCATATCTGACTTCATTTGATAGGCTTCAGTTATAATGATGGCACACTAAAAATATATTCTAAAAATCCTTTGTCTATGTTAATATAGTGGTTTTGAAACATAAATTATAAAATCAGACTTGGGTCTCACCCCCCACGATACCTCATTATGAATATGCATATATTTCAAAATGAAAACACCTGCTATCTGGAACTCTTCTGGTCCCATGAATCTTCAATACTAGATACTCTACTTATACTAGATTATACAATTTTGGTTGGTGGTGTAGCTCAATTGTGGAGTGCCCATATAACATGAATGAAGCCCTGGCTTCCATCCCAAGTACCCACAACAAAACTATATAATTTGCTTGTGAAAGGGTCAAAAATATCCTCCTTTCCATTGAACTCTCAAAAGTTTGTAGTAGAGGTATTTTTCTGAAACATAAACTAGAAGAGACAACTAAGTGGGCTTAATAATCTATGCTCACTTTTCGTGGTTGGAAAAATAACTCAGTAGCCTAGGATCTTTGCTTAGGTAGCAGCCCACCAATGGACAGCAAATCCAAGAACATTGACAAGATGGAGAGAGTAATTCATGTCTCTTAAGGTGTGAAGATTGGAAACAGAAAATCATGAAGTAAATCTGCCTTCAGATTTCTATAGAATCTGCAGTTGCCTTCTCTGGACTGGTGGGTAGTTATCTTCAGAAGATTAACTTCCTGCTTCAGGACAGATAAAAGACAGGGAGCCTCCACTACCCCACCCTACTGCCTGACTCCCACATCCACTCCATAATCTTCACTAATTTAGAAACAAATATTTTGGCTCCATCAATACCCTTCACAGCTCTGGTATTTCACACTACAGAAGAGAGAATTACAGGTTTACTTTGACAATAGCAGTAGACTTTACAAAAGAGTAGATTCTGTCACAGCTGAGAGGATTCTAGTACATTCTGCCAAGGCAAGAGGAGATCACCTGAGACTGTCCCTGTCTCAGTCTCCTGTTTGAATTTACAGACACTCTGGGGGTGGAGGTCAGAAGTACAGTCAATCCCTTGCAGAGCCCTGGATGTGGAAGGTGAATCAGGCGATACTTTTCAAGCTTCCTTATAATGCCTGTGTTCTACCTAAGAATGTGTAGAATGTATGATGCCTGTGTTCTACCTAAAAACATGGTCCTAAGGTAGGAAACCATGAGGACATACCTTGAGGCTTTATGCTATGAAGTCCTTGGAGTTCAATACCCCTTAATGTGTTGGGAGTGGCATTGATGAAACAAGCGAAATGGAAAGACAATAGTCTTGAGTCTTCCTCTGAGAAGGCATGGAAAAAACAGGTTCTTGATTAAACATGATTTCCCAGCAGTGACAAAAACTCATTTTCCCCCTCTTTTCATGTTCTAATTTGTGCTGCTTCGAGGTACCCACAAGTTAGAAGAGTGATTTCAGAGTTCCTCTGGGAAGCTCAGACATTTTAAGTATCAGGCAGTTTTTTACACTAATGTGTTACTATATCTCTAACTATATGGATCCAGCGATCCTTTACAGAGGTAGTAATTAAAATATACTCTGTGATAATAGGTTATATAACAAATTTTTGAAAATTAAACAGTTTAAATATAGTTTATAAATTAATGACACCTTATAATCTGATTCTTCGTAATATTTTAATACAAATTCTGAATCTAACTAGTTTTCATCAACAATCTAATTTTGGTACGACCTTTATAAGAGTTCTTAAATCAAAATTAACAAAAATTTTTTTTCAAGTTACAGTGACCCAAAGAAGCAGATAATTTTAAGATAAAAGTACAAAGATGTTGATTGCTTCCGTGTTTTTACTGGTTTGTTGCAGTAAAGTAAATAAATACAATATTTTCAAATAATGTATACTTTGTGAATTATGCCTGATTATTACTTAGCAAGATCTTCTGACCCTTCAAAGCCCAATGTTTAAATCTTGTACATTATTAATTAAACACAATATTGATTGATCTTTCCCTGACCTTCAGACACATAAATGATATAAATAATAGTCATGTGCTTTTTCATTTTGATGGTTTAGAGGCATACTTAGCAAGGTCAAAGGTTGAACATTGTAGGGCATAGTTCACTTAATTGTTAGCTGTATGTCTAAATTAAAAACATGTAGACAAGTTGAGGTGAAGAGATGGCTCGTCAGTTAACAAATGTTTACTGTTCTATGAGAGGTCCTGAGTTTGAATCCCAGGACCCACAAAAGGAGACTCACAAAATGACTCTAACTCCAGCTCAAAGGGATCTGAAGCCTGATGCTGGCTTCTGTAATTCCTCATTCCCCGTGTGTGTGTGTGTGTGTGTGTGTGTGTGTGTGTGTGTGTGTGTGTGTGTATTACACAAAGTAAATATACATTTTAAAAAACTATTTAGGTATGATAGATTAGCCTCCCTGTGTATTACCCTCAACCTAGAATGTTATAGATCTGTGTGTATGTAAGCATATATCTATATATACACCATATCTTTGTTTGTTTTCAGTTACCATAATAGTGATGTGCTTCTGATACATTTATCTAATTATTCTTTATCAATAAAAAATCGGGAGTCAGATATCGGGCTAAGAATCTGAATGATCAGAGAAGCAGCTGGGAAGCCACTAGTGACCTCCTATCTCTCCTGTTCCTCCATCCAAAGGGCTGAGATCCTTTATCCACCTATCCTTAGTACTTCCTGCATCCTATCTGTCCTCAGTCCTCCAAAACCTCTATGGCTAACTTTGGTCAGTTAGTGGCTAGCTCTGCCCTCTGACTCAAAGCAAGCTTTATTGTCAGAATGCAATCAAAATATCACACATTTCCCCATTTTTGTCTAAATAAAAGGGAAGGTTTTAACTCTAATGTAGTAAAACTATATACAATATCTATTCTATCTTGGTATATCCAAAGTTTTGTACCTAATTTACTTTCTATCCTAGCTTGCATTACCAACCCAAAACTATTTTTTTATGTCTCTCAACCTTATACACTTTACCTCTTTAGTGAGTTTATTTTCTGAATTTGGTAACAAGGAAAACTATAACTATCTAGTTCTCAACTCCATCAGAGACCCAAGAAGGTTATAATATTAACTGAGTAAACAGGAAGTATAGAGCAAACAACTTCCAAAACTCTAGAAATGATAGAAACAGATGGCTGTTTGAACAGTCACCCAAGGTTCCTTTGTAATGTTGGGGCATCCATCTTTGGCTTACAGGCCTAGAACATCTGATAGCCATTTCTGTCAAGCAAGAATTTTGAAGGACTGTCCTGCCTTGTCTTGGCAAAGTTTGGCAGTGGCTTTCCTTTGTGTCCTGCTTGTCCTATTTGGACAGCATACTGTCAGTAGCTTTTTTTTACTAACATAACTATAAGTTTGGTCATAATAGGTGACTAACTACTAACCTGCACTTCTTTATTATCCTAAAAAGGTTGTAATAATAACTTTCAAGGACTAGAAGTTTACAGTACATTGTTAAATGGGTTGCATAGGTACAATAACTTAAACAAGAGTGGAAATGTATGTACAGTATGTTCTAACAAAAATAATCTCAATTTTGTATTAATATAAAAAAATCCATAGCAATATAAAATATTTAAGACTAGTAGTTGTATTTTTAGTTTAAAAGTAGATTGAATAATTTACCCTTTTATCCTATCATTTCTATACCCCTTTTTTTTCTTGTCAGAATGAGATCATTGAATCTAATTTCCTTTGTTCAGCTTTTTTCCTTTCCATTACCAATAATAGCTCATAACCAACTACCCCTAAATGATGACAAATATCCATAACCCATTGAATGACAAAAAATACTTATCCCACCTCTTGGGAATATGGATATCATGTTCTCTAGATTGCTTTCTGCTGTCTGGCAGGGGGAGCAACAGCATCTCCAGGGGACCCTGAGAAAATTGGGATGATGGTCAAATCCTAGAAGAGTTAGCTATATCTTTTGTTGTCCTGTTTCTGTGTAATAGGAAAGTACAGGGCTTATCTCAAGTCCTGTCTAGAGTAGTCTGTGAAGCTGGACCATCTCAGCTAGGCACCTTAAAACTCTCCTGAGCAATTTGTAGTCCAAATCCAATCTCTTGATGATGTTTGTCAGCTTAGTGGCATTATCAAAATCTGGGTGGAATCATTCTTTTGGGGCCCCATTATCCTTTTGGAGATTTCCAAAGTCACTGTTAGGAATGGTCATGGTTCATTGAAGGAAACTTAAACATTTTAAATGTCATATGCAGCAGATCTCAGAGAGGTTAAAGGACAACAATTTGTTAAGAATATCCAGAGTACACAAACTTCATTCCTAGTAACCTGATTTAAACATAAGCCCCAAATCATTCATAGGAAACTAGATTAAGCCTTTTTCTAGAATTAGTACTCTATATGACCATTATTATCACAACAGATACTTTAAATATATATTAATCTTATAAATTTTTAAATATTTATACCTTAAGAAAAAATTTAAAGAGTCAAAATAAAACCAAAATATTATGAAATTAGTGACAATAAAATAGTTGCTTAATTTTTTTTCTGTCCCATAATGGGTAGCTCCTCTGACATGAGACAGAGATTTTGGATTTTTCTTTAATAAGCATGCTTGGGTTTAGTGAAGAAGAGAGCCATACTCCAACTCCAAAGCCAGTCTTAAATTTTAGTTGAACTGGAAACACAAAAGGATCATTTTTGTCTGTAGAGACCAGCAAAAAAAAAACCAAACATTTGGGAAGATTTATGAAATTTTATCCTCTTGGAAATGTTATAGATACCATTAGGCCAATTTACTCTTTTTCTTGGGACATTTTCTCTAGGTGATTCATCCTTTTCCTTCAGATGTCTCATTTGTCCAATGGTCCTCAGATTCCTTAGTTGGATGCCTTCATTTTCCTGGAAAAACAAAAACAAATCCCTGCCCCAACCTTAACTTTACAGAGTTTCCTTATACCTGATCAAATGAAAGGCATTTGTTAGTCTTAAATGTTAGCTTAGATTGAATGTCATTCTGTTTAATGAACTATTGCCTCTTCTAATCAAGAGGTCTTGTCTCTTTGAATCTAATCTTTATCAATTTTTATGGTATGCACAGCTTTTCTTCTCCTATGGAAACAAAAGCAAAACCACTTCCTCAATAGAACACATATCCTGGCATCCTGGTTTTCATTCTGAGGTCAACAAGTATTTAAAGTATACAGGCTGATTTAATTCAGGAGTTTTTTTTTTCTATTTTCCAAAGTTATTGTTCTTTTATCAATATCATTTTAAAATTTTAAAGTTAACAAAGCATTGTGCAATCTATCTCTGGGGGTCTTTATTACCCCTTTCTGTTTATTAAGTATATTTTTAAAGTGCAGTTAGATCTTTTTATAACTGCTTGTCCTGTAGGATTGTGTGGTATACTTTTTTTTCATTTTTCTTTATTAAAAAATTTTCTACTCACTCCACATACTATCCACAGATCTTCCTCCCCCTCCTTCCACCCCCCAGTGCTCCCTCCTAAGCCAACCCACATCCCCACGGCCCCCAAATCGAGGTTTCCCATGGGGAGTCAGCAGAGCTCAGCACACTGAGCCTAGGCAGGTCCAAGCCTCTTCCCACTGCACCAAGGCTGTGCAAGGCGTCACACCACAGGCATCAGATTCCAGAAGCCTGCCCGTTGACCCAGGACAGATCCCGATTCCCTTGCCTGGGTGCCCCCCCCCCAAACAGTTCGAGCCAAACAACCATCTTCTGTATCCAGAGGGCCTAGTCCAGTCCCATGGGGGCTCCACACAGCCACCAGTACAAAGTTCATGGGCTTCCACTAGTGTGGTTGGTCATCTCTGCACGTCCTCCCATCATGATCTTGATGTCACTTGCCTGCACTATCTCTCCTCTCTCTCATCAATTGGATTCCCGGAACTCAGCCTGGTGCCTGGCCATGGATCTCTGTATCTGCCTCCATCAGTCACTGGTCAAAGGCTCTATGATGACAGCTGGGTTATTTGCTAGGCTGGTCACCAGAGTAGACCGGTCCAGGCACCCTCTGGACCACTGCCAGCAGACCAAGGTAGGGTCATCCTTGTGGATTCTTGAGAGCCTCCCCAACACCCTGCCTCTTCCTATTCCAATTATGTCCTCATCTATCATGGTATCTTCTTCCCTGCCCTCCCCCTTTGTCCCTGTTCCAGCTTGACCCTCCCATTTCCCTATGTTCTCATCCCCCACTCCTCGCACTCTGCCATACCCCCACACCCAGTCCACTCATGTAGATCTCATCCACTTCTCCTTCGCTTGGTCATCCATGTGTCCCTTCTAGGGTCTTTCCCTGTTAGCTAGCCTCTCTGGAGTTGTGGGTTGGAATCTGGCCATCCCTTCCCTCCCATCTAGTATCATGTGGTATACTTGTAATGTGCCCTATGCAGTAATATGCAAAAACAAACTTTCATTACTAGAGAAATACACTGGATCATTGTCGATATTAACTTGTAATGGCCCTACCTGGTGGTCATTCCTGTATCTAACTGGATAAACTAAGGATGGTTTTCTAATAACCTTGGGCCATTCTTCAGCTTTGTAATGCAATGGTGTGGTAACTTCTTCCCTAAACTCCTTGGTCTATGTGTTAATATTTTTCTTAGTTTCATTAGTATATCTTTCTAAGGATTATATATTATCAGTCAGTTTTGTTTTGTTTTTTTTTTTGTTTTGTTTTTTTGTTTTTCGAGACAGGGTTTCTCTGTGTAGCTTTGCGCCTTTCCTGGAACTCACTTGGTAGCCCCGGCTGGCCTTGAACTCACAGAGATCCGCCTTGCTCTGCCTCCCAAGTGCTGGGATTAAAGGCGTGCGCCACCACCGCCCGGCAAGTTATTATTTTTTTTTAATGGCAAAAATGGAAAGCAGACATCTCACCCAGAGAAGGACAGTTAGGAGAAAAGGTTAGTTCAGGTAGAAATCTTTGGCCAACAATCCTCAATTGAGCACCATGTATTTTAAAGGAAATTTGACACAGAACACATTTCTCAATTTGATTTGGGCTATACCAGGTGATTAGAACTAGTTGCTATAAACTTAGTATGAACTAAACAAATAGACTACACATTTGAAATTTGCTTGGCAGAGCAAATTGCTCATAGACATTCATAAGTAGAGACAATATCCTGTTGAATTACCAAAATATATTTTATTACAAAATATCAGTGTGATGGTTCTAGGTTCTCTGTTTAGAGATATGATTCTCCTTAAAATGACTCAGTTATAAAGAAAGATCATTGTGTCTAACATTACCAAGATTATTTTCTGACATCCTCTAGCTTACTTGTATCTCACCTCAAATGCTTTTATATTGTTCAATTTGGGAGTCTGTGTGATTTCAGCTCTGACCTGTTCCCACCTATGAAGAGTTCTTGCGTAGAGGAGAGAAGAATGAGGAAATATTAGACAGAAAGATAGAAACAGATAAGAAAGATAGAGACACAGGATAGCTTTGGGAAGGCCCTGGGTCAATACCCAGCGGCCCAGAGGTTTATTCAAAAGGGCTTTTATATTATGCCAAGAGAGGCAAAAGATCTCCTTGCAAGATCAAGGCACACCATACAACCAAGTGTAGACCCTTCCAAACACCTGGGATACATGCCCCTGGCCAAATCGTCCTATTATGCAGCCCTGTTGAGTAAAGCAAGCTCAGATTTTCTGACCTTGAGTAAGTTCTCCCTAGATAGCCTCTCTGGGTTGTCACAATTCATCTCTAAATGAATATATTGGTTATATAATATATTGAAAGAGCCAGGGATATTCATATAATGTCAATTCTCTTTCCGTGTAAAATTGAAAATCAAATTTGATTTTAACATTCCCTTTCATTACAGTTATTTAATTGGAATTACACTTTACATTTGTTAGTATAAAATCAATTTGTACTTTCTTTATAGCAAGTGCATGAGGGCAGCTTATAGCAATATCATGTTCTTAGGGATCACATGCTTGTGTGTGTTCATATGTGTGTGTTTGACCATGTATGGTACAGGTGTGCATGTGTGTATATGAAATGTGTGTATATGTGTGGGTGTGGGAGCACATGCTGTGTGCATGTAGATACACATGTGTGTAAATAAATGGTTAGAAGTCAGAGGTTGGTCTTGTGTTTCTCCCTTAGTTACTTATACTGTATTTTTGAGACAGGGTCTCTCATTAACCTGGAGCTTACCTCAAAGTATAGATGGACAGGACAGAGGGACTCGAGGATCCACATTATTCTGTCTCCCTAGCACTGATATTATAGGCATGCATCTGGATTTTTATTTGGGGTCTTGTGGTCTGAACTCAGGTCCTCATATTTGTGCAATAGGCCCTGTGCAGGTCCAGTCTGAATGGTTGGGATCAGTCCAGTTTGGTCCAATACGGGCTGGACTGGTTGAGTCTGGTCTGGTTGAAAAAGGAAGTAATGGTTTCCTCTCCCCTAACTCTCCCAGATACTTCCTGCCTCCCAAATTTAACACATTTTTGTTTCCACTTGGAACAGTATTTGTCAGGTTTTATTTCCATTGTTACATCACACATCAATGTAAATTTTTCCAGCTATGATATTTGCTTTAAATGCTTTAAGGACAAACTGTGTTATTAAAGAGCTGATAGTTTTATTATTATTATGCTTCAATACAGCAATTAATTAGCAGTATCATCATTGTTAATCATTACTTTCATGTCTTGTCAGCATGATGCTACCATCACAGAAGTCATCCGGTATAAAAGACAAAGACATTATTAATCGCTTTGATAGCAGCATTCTGATATCACTCGGTGCTATAAAATACGTGAGTGTGTACTTACTTGTAATTTTATGACCCATTTGTCTTCAGCAAACATGTCAAAAGTTTTAGTCAGTCAAATTTAATTAAAAATATTAATTTTGATATGATGGTTTTCACCTATGATTCTAGCACTTGGGAAGTTAAGGTAAAAGGAATCTGAGTGATAGCAGAATGTTGCTAACTGACTATTTGAGTTCATAGTCTGGTCTACACAGTGAGATCCAAGCCAGCCTGACCCACAGAATGAAATGCTGCTTCAAACACCAACGCTCATTTTTAGAATACTTATGTGTTGACAATTTAAGACATTTTCTTTTCTGTTCTTTTTTGATATTTTATTATTCATTCTGTTTTTATTGTGGAATTTACTAATGCTAATTTATGTTACTGATCTACTTGGTTGTTATTATTCTAATCGTTTTCTTTTTTACCCATGCTCTATCTGGATGTATAGTTAGAAGAAAGTATGTATCTTTTTCTATTTTCATCATGTTTTTGATTTTATGTACCACCAGTCTTCCACAGAAGTACAAAATAAAACCAAAAGAAGCCAACTGCAACATTTGATTCATTTTATTTGACCTAATAGTATAATATTTGTCTTGGGATCATTAAGCCCCCATTCACCAGAGTCATTGTAATCATGAAGTGCATATATGTGTCATTCATTTGATATATATTAGATAGTATATAAATATATATCAAATAATATATATACATATATATATATATATATATATGTGTGTGTGTGTGTGTGTGTGTGTGTTATTGTTAAAAACACTGTGTGTGTGTGTGTTGAAGGCTCATGTGTCACAGCAGGCAGTACACAGAACCACTAGTGAGAGGCAGTCCTTTCCTTCCACCATGTTGTTCTGGAAGAGACACAATAGGTCTTCATGCTTGGCAGCGATTACTTTACCTGCTGAGCCAGCTGGCTACCAACATTACACTTTTCAAAAGTTTGTTATATGTTACTTATATTTTGATATAGTCTACTAGATTCAATGAGTTTTATTTGGTTCTAATGTTGGTATTTCTACATTTAATTTCTGTCCTTACTCTGTGCTTATTTTCTACCACATGCACTTAAACATATTTTCCTAGGGTGATCAATAGTCTACCATTCCGTTCCTTCTCTTTCTTCTTTCCCTCAATTCCAAATTCTTCACTTTTTGTTCCTCTGATTGCAATTTTCCTTGACAACTTTTATTTAACCATAATAATATGTTCAATGTTTTTGTAATATTTATTAAGGCAGCAAGATGGTTTAGCACAAGATGTAAAAGTGCTTGCCACCAAGCCTACAGTATACATCCATGAGTCATGAGTTCAATCCCTCTGATCCATCTAGTGCAAAGAGAGAACTGATTTCCACAAGTTGTCCTCTGAACTCCACATTCATGGCTGTTTATTCATCATCTCATCTTCTTCATCATCTTCCTCTCACTCTTTTTTAAATTTACTTTTATTACCTTTTAATGTTCATTTTACTTAAGTTTTTTTCATCATTCATTTTTCCTTTCTGCACCCAACCATTGTTTCATAGAAATATAAACTTTAAAGCATGCATCTTGTACTTCTTTCAGAAAATACTCTGTACACATCTTACACCTGAAAATATGAAAATTCCATTTACTACCTTCTGTTATGTTCTCCTCAAGAAACTACTGATTGATAGGAAATTGTTCCTAAGCTCTGTTCCATGTTTTTAATGCATTTACACTAATTTGGGATAATGCTTTAGCTTTTTCATTTATCTGTCTATTCCATGATTTTAAAGTATTTGTACATTAATGTGATTTAGCTATTTCATTAATTTCCTTTTTATATTTTGATCATTTGCTTTTTATTTATAAGACAGAATATCTCTGTGTAGCATTGGCTGTCTTAGAACTTGCTATGTAGACTAGGTTGGCCTTAAACTCATTGAAATCCTAATGTCTCTGTGTCCTTATGCTAGAATTAAATGTGTTCACCTTTAATCTGTTTTGAATAGTCATTGTATAATTATTATTCAATTTTATTTCACTCATAATTTTCATTTCAAAAATTCTTATTGATGCTAGTCATTTATTTTTAAAAACCTGTAACATTTATAGTGATCTCTTGAGAATGAGATTTTCTTACTTTTCATTCTATGCATGAAATATCTATATATGTAATTTCTTCCTGATTCCTTTATATTTATATTACTTTATTATATATATATATATATATATATATATATATATATATATATATATATATATATAAATTACTTTCCTGTATTGTCTTTATGGACCACTTATCCTTGGAGTTTGGCTATATTTTTGCAGTATTTCATCTGTATTTGTGTTTTTTTCCAGTGCAATAGTTTGTCAGTTTTTATCGCTGTTGTAAGCATTTACCAAAATTCAGCAGCTTTAGGCAGTATTTCCATTCTGTAGATCGAGTCTGAGATGGGTCTTACTGAGGTAAAGTCACCAAGTTGGCATTCTGCATCTCTGTCCTGTCTAGCATGGCTGTCTTTCTCCTGCTTAAAATAGGAACATTGGGCTGAGTCCTTCTCTACCATCAGCTATGTTTCCCTCTGCTCCATAATTCCATTTTTAGGGACCTTGGTAATAATATTGAGCCCACAGACATAATCTGGGATAATCTTTATATTTTTAGGCCAGTTGATTGATAACCTTCTGCTTTCATCTCCTTTGCCACACTGGCAGGTGCTGAGAATTAGGAAGGGAATGCCTGTTGCTTTTGCAAAGAGTGACTATAACTGTTGAAATCACAAGTGGACAGGAAAACACTCAAGTAGTAGAGTATGTTCAGCAAAGGATACTGGCCATACTTAACCTCATCAAGTTTCATCAGCTTCTTCGATGGGTGCAGGGTACTCTTTGTATCATTTCAACACAAAACTTTTGTTTTCATTATTTTAAGCACAAATTTGTATGTCTCATTTTACTAGATTTTCTGCATTTGAAGTGAAAGTAGCAAATTTAATAGATTGTCGATTGTAAAAACTGGAACAGCCAAATATAAAGCAGATTAGAAGCAGTCAGATAATTAACGTATGTAGAAAACATTGTGAAAAAAATGATGAGGAAGGGTATTTTAAGAAAAATAGTACAATCTTAGATCTAAATATTCCCTAACAACAATATAAAACATTAAGTTGTTGTTGATTACTATGATTTTCAAAATAAGTAAAAAAGAAATAAACTCATATCTTTTCTATCTTAAAGGAAAAATTATCTTAAACTTTAAAATTTAGGTTGAAATAAGAGTTTAAAACTTTACATAAACTTAAAAAGAGAAGCACTATTCATAGTACCAGTAGCCTATAACTGTTAAATTAAGAAAACAAAATACAATGTCTGTTTAAAAACAATCAGTAATTCTGTGTTCTATGCTCTGAAATATGAAAGTTTATGCTTAATTTATTAACATTTTATTTTACATACTAATGTAATTATATCTGTACAAAACAATTTTGTGCTATTTTAAAAAAGACTTTACAATATTCAGAGTTTAAACTTAGAAAGCAAAAAAACTGCATGATCTGAATGATATAAATTTAATATCAATTCAACACAATATATATCTTGCACAAACAGCAGAATACAAACAGCATTGATTTTACTTCGCATAGAACTGCAAATTCTGCAGAATAAAGATCATATTCTCTGACTCAAAGAACACATCTGAAAACTTATACAAAATACTTACGACATTTTAAAATTATCTATTATGAAATCCTTAAAATTAAAAACATGATATGAAGCTCCACAGCAGAAATAGAAATACAGCTTGTCAAAATGTGTGAAATACTTTCTGTAGGACTAAAGGAAATCACTTGGAATGTTTTATCAGGTAAAATTAAGGAAACAGATCATCGTAACCCTCGAATCCTAGAAAACATCGCAAACCAAACATAAATTTTAAAGGCAAACAAGTACTCAAAAATTTACAAATTTTACAAAGCATTAAATTGGTAAATTAGTAACTTGCTTTATAATGAATGTTGTAAAAAAGCTTTTAGATCATATAAAACTTAAAAATTTGTTATAAGAAAAATAATAAATTGAAAATAAACAAAAAGTGAAATTTGCTACAATTGGTATATTAGTTTAAAGTATAAATGTTAACATATTAAATAGAGATTTTGTAAAAATGGAAAAGTTTCAAAATTAAAAATCTCTAGAACAGCTGGGTGGTGGTGGCTCAACTCTTTAACCCAGTACTCAGGAGGCAGAGGCGGGCGAATCTCTGTGAGTTTGAAGCCAGCCTGATCGACAGAGTGAGTTCCAGGACAGGCACCAAAACTGTACAAAGAAACCCTGTCTCAAAAATAAGATAAAATAAAATAATAATAATAATAAAAAGTCTCTAGACCAATGCACTGAGTTTTTTCACTGCATTTTATTGTTGGTTGTTTATCATGACTATTGTAGTGAACATGGAAGAAAGTCTTGTTGGTGCCTTAAATTTTAAAAGTCACACACAGTAGTCTATTTAAAATTTCAAAATAATAAATTAAATATAGTCCAATATTCATAACACTAGACAGGAAAAATATTCCACTAGTACTTAATTTCCAAAATATATCATTCAAATATTTTGCCATTTAACACAACACAATGATAGTGATGGAAATTAAAAATACATGGCACAATTTGATAGTCACTTGGTACTTATTCCAAACTAAATAAAAACAAACTAAGCACTACAGTAAAAATTATGTATATCTCTAGAATAATATGGAATATTTATCATACTATCTTATCTACTTTAATCTATCAGCCTATTTTGTTATTTAAGAAAAATTTAAAGTAATTTAAAAAGAGACTTGATGCATCATTGATAGGAATGAGCATATATGCAGCAATTATGGAAGAACATGGCATTTGTTAATGAAAAAAACTTAAAATAGACCTGTGTTATAAATAAACTAACTTCTATTCTGATCCTCAAAGGCAATCAAATCACCCCTTTGTAAAGATACCTGAATTGGCAGATTCATTGCAGCAATATTCACAACAGGCAAGACACCAAACAACCTGGAACCCTTGACGATTAAGAAACTGTGGTACAGATGCAAGCAGAAGAGAGTTCTCCCCACCCCCACCATGGCCTCTTTTTTTTTTTTTTTTTTTTTTTTTTTTTTTTTTTTTTTTTGACTTCTGAAGTTTTACTTTCTTCTTCTTATTTATTATTCATTCATTTATTTTACATCCCGGCTGCAGCCTTCCTGCCCCTATCATCCATCCCATACCAGTCTCTCTCCCCTATTCTTCCCCTCTCACCTCACAATCCACTCCTCTTATGTCTCCATCCAGGAAAGGTGAGGTATCCTATGAGTATCATTAAAACATGGCACATCAAATTGCAGTAAGACTAAGCACCTCTTCCTGTATTAAGGCTGGGCAAAGTGACCTAGTATAAAAAGTAGGGTCCCAGAGGCCATTAAAATAGTCGGAGACATCCCCTGTTCTGCTGATAAGAGTCCCACAAGAACACCAAGCTACACAACAGTAACATATATGCAGAGTGCCTAGGTCAGTCCCATGCAGACTTCTTGATTATCAGTTCAGGCTCTGTGAGGCCCTATGATCTAAGGTTAGTTGCTTCTGTGAGTTAACTTGTGGTGTTCTTCTTCTGGCTCCTGCACTCCTTTCTCCTTCTCCTCTGCAGGATTCTCGTTCGCTCAGTATTTGGCTGTGGGTCTCTGCATCTGCCTCCATCAATCTCTGGATGAAGCCTCTCTGATGGATGACAATTGGGCCAGGTACCAATCTAGTCACAGGAGATGGCCAGTTAAGGCTACCACTGGATAAAATCAAATTAGAAGAGTGGTTTACAAAGAAATATCTTGCAGTCTTCTGTAACAGGTGAAAGTGGAGGACAGTATACTGAATGAAAGGAATCAAACAGAGAAAGAAGAATATCACATGATCTCACATATGTGAATCTAAACAAAATGAAAGAGCAAACCAGTAAAATGTATAGATTTTCAAAACAAATTTGGAGGGTACCACATTGTCAAATATATGCTCAACACCTAAACTTCAAGAAAAACAAACTCTCAGAATCTATTACATGTGGAAGAGCAAATCCAAACAGGGACCCAAATATAACAGTCTCCGAAGTTAAATACTATAACTCTTTAACTACAGTATTTAATTTCAAGGCTCACTTTCACTTTGATTCCATTTGTATTATCATTTATTTAAGTAAAAAATAACAATAATATTGTATTTTTTTCAATGAAAATGGATTCTTTTCTCAAATAATATAACCTCATTACAATTTCCCCTCCCTCTACTCCTCCCAGTTCCTCGCCACATCACCTATCATCCAGATCCACTCTCTTTAAAAAAGAACAGGTTTCTAAGATATAATAACAAAAGTAGCAAAATAAAGCATAAGCTAAAGTAGTAACTATCACATTGAAGTTGTACAAAAGCAAACCAAGAGAAGGAAAAGAGCCCAAGAGAAGCCACACAAATCAGGAAACAACTTATTTACACACTTGGGAATTTTATGAAAACACTAAACTAGAAACCATCATATGTACTAGTAGAGCTGGTGCAGACTAAGCAGGCTCTGTGCATGCTGCTTCAGTCATTGTGAGTTCATATGAGCTTTGCTCATGTTGATTTAGAGGGTCTTGTTTTCTTGGTGTCCTCCATCACCTCTGGCTCTTACATTCTGTCTATCTCTTTTCCCGAAGGATTTGATGATCCCCAAGAGGAAGGATTTAATGGAGACAATATTTAGGGCTGTGTTCCAAGGTCTCACAATCTCTGTATAATGTCAAGAGGAGGATATCTGTATTTGCTCCCATCTGCTGCATCAGTTTCTCTGATGATGGTGAACAATCTATGAGTATAGCAGAATGTCACTAGGAATCATTTTATCACTACATTTTTTGTGATCAGTAATTTTAGGTTTTACCCTAGGTCTCTTGGCTGTTTATTCTCAGGTTCTTGATCACCTTAGCAGTGTCAGGTATGGGTTCCATCTTGTGGAATGGGCCTTGGGTCAAATCAGAAATTGGCTGGTCACCACCACATGGTTTGTGCCACCATTCAATGAGATAGAGAGTATTGTGACATTTGTATTGCTAGCATTTGCAGTACTGGGTATAAGAGAGTATTGCACCAAGTATGACTGGAGTTACATATATCTATGCAAGGAGTCTATCACATGTCCATCACAGTGCGATAAAGGTACAGTGATCCTTTACAAGGTCTGTCTGTCTACTGCAAAAAATATTCTGGAGCCATGAGAGATGAATTTATGTTAGAGACTTCTCAGTGACTTCCAAATATTTATGGAAGAAATATTGATAAAGAGATATAGGAAGCCTTAACTGACAACCTAGAGAGGCCTCTTTTAGAAAAGTACTTCCAGCCTTGTCTTAGCTAGGTGTTCTATTGCTGTGAAGAGACACCATGACCACGGCAACTCTTATAAAGGAAAACATTTAATTGAGGTGGTGGTTTACAGTTTCAGAGGTTCAGTCCATTATCATCACAGCAGGGAGCATGGCAGGATGCAGGCAGATGTGGTGCTGCAAGGGTAGCTGAGAGTCCTGCATTATGTAGGCAACAGGAAGTTGACTGTCTGTCACACTGAGCTAAGATGCACTCAAAGAGACCTCAAAGCCAGTCCCCACAGTTACATCCTTTCTCTGACAATACCATACCAGTTAGTGACAGCCCTAGACACACATAACTAAAGACAATGCTAAATAGACTCAGCTTTTTATTATTGCTGTGTGTGTGCGTGTGTGTGTGCACACACACTTACTCTAGGCACTTGGAGATATAGGCAGGCATGTCTCTGTGAGTGTGGCCGCCCTGGCTTCCCTCCTTAAGGAGTTTCAGGCCAGAGCTCTACCCTGAGACTCTCCAAAGCAAACAAACAAACAAAAATAAGTCATGAAATTGGAAAGAAGAGAGGGAGATATGGGAGGACCATGATCTGGATTGAGACTGAATGAAAAAGTGGACCAAAAAATGTAAAACACTCAACTTGAACAGTTCCGTAGTTTGAGTATCCTGTATTTGAAAACTGAAACCTGAAAAATTCCAAAATCTGAAAAAATTTGAGCATTGATATATGATACCACAAGTTTTCCATACCTGGACACTAAGCATTGAATGTAACCCAAATCATCTTCAGGCATGTATTTAAAGAATATATAAAAGATATCAACTTGCTGCTTCAAGTGGACTTAGCAGAACAAGTATTAGCTATGGAATCTAAATTAGTTTTAAGTGTTCACCGACCCTCTACCTGGGCATACACTTAGCTCAGGCAGAGATTAAGGTCTGTGCTTAACAATATTAAATTAGAAATAAGTAACAAAAATACCTGAGAATATCCAAATATGTGGGTATATAAGAATCCATTTCTAAATGATCAATGGAGCAAGGAGAAATTACAAGAGAAATTAGAATATAGTTTCAACATGATTGAAAATGAAATATAGTCGATTTGATAAAGGGCCTAAGTCAGTGCTGAGAAGTCAATTTATAGATTTATGTATTTATATAAGAAGTGATAACTAACTGACGTAAGCTTTTGTAGTAATATTTGAGAAGAGAGCAAATTATATGTACATACAAAAAGAAATACTAAAGAATAGGAATGAAGAGAATGTGAGTGCAACCAAATTATATTCTGTGAAAAAAGGTTAAAAAACTCACTTAATTTAAAGAAATGGGGATGTTTTAAACTAATCCTATTAAAATAAAGACAGGGGGTATAGTCTTTTGGCACAGTTGATGCACCCTACTCCAACATCGTTTGTGTAGATTATATAAAACTCTATTGATAAGGCACCACCTACTTTGGTCACAAGCCATGTTGAAATTATGTTGGTAATGGGTGGGAGAATTATCCCCTGCTGCCTAACTTGTCTAGTGCCAAAAAGTGCTGTTTAGGCTGTTAAGGCAAAAATATCATCAAGTCTTATCCAGCTATGAAACCTGTGAACTACAATGATAACCACAGTGCCAAGATATGCTAATGGGTACAATAGTAGCATAACTGTTATAGATTTAATTTAATTTGATTTAATTTAAGGCCTGCTCCATAGGATGGAACTCATATGGCATCCTATAAATATAGCCATAGTTCAGAGTTAGGGAGCTTTTGGGTTCTAGGGATGAACTCACTATTATTATGTTCCTTAATGGACAGTATCAAACTGCCCTACAAATTCATTTCTCTATATACAGAGATTAGTTAAGCTCTCGAAGCTCATATGAGAGTTTGTAAGGTAGATTGTGATTAATACATAAACCCACAATGGGACAATGTAGAGGAAGAATGTGTCGGCCATGTGCTTACCAACAAATAGCATAACTTTATCAACTTCTCACCCTCAGAGATCATTGCAGAGCAGGAGATGGGAAAATCCTGAGAGCCAAAGGTCAAAGAGGAACACTGAATGAACAGTGAAACACTGATTTTTGGTGATGACAGGATTGCTGAACTCAAACTCACAGCAGCTGTGGTTGTCTGCACAAGACCAGGACAAAATTAAGCCAGTCAGCCTACTGGCATGATGTGGGGAGGAGCTCATGTGCTACTCTCCACACCTGAGGATAGTCAATGGCTTCTGGGAGAGAGGGGGAGAATTGGTTTTCTTTACAGGAAAAGACCCTAATAGGATGACTTGATACCCATGAATACATGGGCAGAATAAATTTGACTGAGTGAAAAAGAGAATGCAAAGTGGAAGGAGTGGTTTGGGGAAGAGTTAGGAGGAAGAGGGTGGGGTCAGTATGATCAAAATATATTATATACATGCATAGCATTAAAGTGTGCTGGCAAGATTGCTCCAGAAATCATGCCTGCTGCAAAGTCTGATGAACTGATTTTTCATTCCTGCAACTCACATAATATAAGGCAAAAACACATTATTGTAAGATTTCCTCTAACCTCCATAATTGTATCGAGGCATGCTAACTCCCACCCACACATATGAATACATGTAATCACACATACTAACCAACTAACTAACTAAATAAATAAATATAAATCATAAAGGTGATAAACATTAGAAAGACCAATAAAGAAAATATAAGAAAATCCCATATTACCACTACAATATGAGGAGGAGGAAACACATGACATATTTACCATTAAAGAATAAAGAAATAATAGTTTTAGTATATATATTTGATAACATAGATGAAAAAGATGAAGCATCAAGAAAACAGAATTTCTAAAAGCTAGCTCAAGATGAAACAGAAAAATCTGAACACCCACTCCACTTATGTACATAAAAGTAGAATTTGTCACTTGAAAATATAAAAATAAAACCCTTTAATAAAGAAAACTCAGGTCCTCGATGGTGTTTCTGACTACTCCACATTCTATTGGAGAGTAAGAATTATCAATCTTATTCCAATTTTCCCAAATGGAGAGACACTTTTAAGCTTATTATATGAGGCTTACATTATTCCAAAACTAAAAAAAAGTTCAAACATGAAAGACTAATATCCTTCATGAATAAACATGTAAAAATTTCTAACAAAATGTTAGCAAAATGAAGCCAGAAATATATAAAAAGTATAATATATACTGAGCAAATGGGATTTCTTCAAAGGATACAGTTATTTTAACATTTGAAAATCAATTATTATAATTTACATTACCAGATTAAATAAGAAGTAACCTAGGATCCTTAAAGCAACTGAAAGAGTATTTTCTCAACCTTATAAGCATATACCCAATATTTCTTATAGGTAATGCAACAGATAATGGTGAAATTATTGAAATTCTAGAACCATTAAGTATATTTAGAAGAATGTCAGGCTACAAGATTAGTACACTATCAGAAAATCTGAACAACCCACATATGTACATAAAAGTAGAATATTTTATTTTAAAATATAAAAATGAAACTGTTCTAATAAAGAAAACTCAAGTTGGATGGTGTGACTATCTCACTATCGACTAAAGAGTAAGAATTACCAGTCTTACCCTGATTTTTCCCAAGTGGAGAGATACTTTTCTTTTAATGAGACTTTTATTGAGACTTACATTATTCAAAAACTAAAAAAAAAAAAATAAAAAATAAAAGACTAATAGCCTTAGTCAATTTTTAGTTAGAAAATGAATTTTGGAAAATTAATACTGTACCAAGTAGTATTTTAAAACATAAAATGATAACAAATATAACAAAAGATTTTGCTGAAAGCTACAAAACATTCTTAAGAGAAATTAATGAAAACAATAAATCAATGAAGAAATACATCAAGCTTGGGAATAATGGTATCCAAAATTGTTAGGGTATTCTCCACTTCCTTCCAAATAATCTGTATACTCAATCACAAAGGAAGTCACAGTATGCTTGCTTGCTTCTCTCTCTCTCTCTCTCTCTCTCTCTCTCTCTCTCTCTCTCTCTCTCTCTCTCTCTCTCTCTCTCTCTTTTACATCTTGACTGCAGTTTCTCCTCCCAGTCCCTCCCCCTTTCACTCATCCTCCCTATCTCTTCAGAAAAGAGTAAGCCTCCCCTATCAACCAGCCATGGTATATCAATTGCAGTGAGAATAGGTACTTCCTCTTCTATTAAGACTGAACAAGGCAACCCTGTGGTAGGAAAGGGTCCCAAAAGCAGGCAACAGAGTCAGAGAAAGGTCCTGCTCCCATAGTTAGGAGTCCCACAAGAAGGCAAATCCACACAATTATAACATATAAGCAGAGGGCTTAGGTCAGTCCCATGCACTCTTCCTGGTTGTTGGTTCAGTCCAGTCTCTGTGAGCACTTAGGAGACCAGGTTAGTTGATTACATAGATTTTCTCATGGTGTCCTTGACCCATGTGGCTCCTACAATCCTCTTCCCCTTCTTCCAAAGAATTCCTGGAGCTCTACTCAATGTTTAGCTATGGATCTCTGCATCTGTTTCCATCAGTTGCTGGGAGAAGCCTCTCTAATGACAACTGGGTACAGGAGGCTTTTTTTTTTTTTTTTTTTTTGTAGTTGTGTGGGATGCTGTGGGATGTTCTGTATGTCCTGTGGGAGCCCTTCTTGGGTTCTTTGTGGCGTTACCCAGCAGGTCCGCATAGAGGATGATTAGGACCATGGGCCTGAGTGCAGGTGTCTGAGATGGCCTGCACTTGGCTGTGCTGGGGGATGGTCTGTATGTCAAGTTGTTCTGATTGATCAATAAATAAAACCTGATTGGCTGTGGCTAGGCAGGAAGGATAGGCAGGACTAACAGAGAGGAGAAATAAAAGGACAGGAAGGCAGAAGGACTGACTGCAGCCGCCGCCATGACCAGCAGCATGTGAAGTCACCGGGAAGCCACCAGCCACGTGGCAAGGTATAGATTTATGGAAATGGATTAATTTAAGATAAAAGAACAGTTAGCAAGAAGCCTGCCACGGCCATACAGTTTGTAAGCAATATAAGTCTCTGTGTTTACTTGGTTGGGTCTGAGCGGCTGTGGGACTGGCGGGTGACAAAGATTTGTCCTGACTGTGGGCAAGGCAGGAAAACTCAAGCAACAGTGGGATTTTATTTTAACTTTTTTTTTTTTTAATTTTGCATACCAACCACTGTTTCCCCTCCTCCTTCTTCTTTCTCCCCCCACCTCCCCTATTCCACCCCCATTCACTGACTAATGGAGGCAAGTTGCAGAGACCCAGGCAAAGCACTTGTCTGAGCTCCTAGACTTCAGTTGAAGGAGAAAGAGGGTGGTGGTGGTCATGAGCATGATCAGAAAAAAATCACAGAGACAGCTGACCTGAGCTAGTGGGACCTCACAAGACTGCATGGGACTGAACTAGGCCCTCTGAATGTGGGTGACAGTTGTGTAGCTTGATCTGTTTGTGAGGTCCCTGGCAATGGGACCAGGACCTATCCTGGGTACCCGAACAGGAGACATTAAAAAAAAAAAAAAGAAAAAGAAAAAGAAATATAAAAGCTCGTTCAAATTTTATTTAGAAATGATGAATATCTGGCATAGCCAAAATTTCTTGTGGGGGAAAGATACTTATACCTGTACTGGGTAGCCATTCCAGCTTGGATCTGGAAGTTCCAACCCCCATTGAGACTCTGGCAACTGCCACGCCTACGAGGCGGGGCCAGGGGAGGCGCCTGGAGACCAGAGAGCTGGATGGGCCAGCACTCTCTCTGTGAGCTCTCTCGGTGCCAGGACGCTGAACGTTGGAGATGGACTGAGCCGAGCTCCAGAGAACACCGCTGGACTACGATACACCTTTCCCAGATCCTGCCTGATAGGCGTGACAGTTGCCAGAGTCTCAATGGGGGTTGAAACTTCCAGATCCAAGCTGGAATGGCTACCCACTACATATACCCTCTACCTTCAAGATCTATTATAAAGCTCCATGATTTGAGGTGCTTGAATTTTCTTTAATAGTAGTTAATCACATCGATAGAATCAGCAAAACAGTACAGAACCAGACCTAGTTTTAAATAGTAGAACTGAATTTCTACTAAAGCACTAGAGAAAAGCACTGGAGGACATCTTGCCAACAAATGAAGCAGACCAACTGAGCATCCATGTGGAAAAACATGAAGGTTGAACTCTACCCTACGCCAAAAAAAAAAAATTAACTTAAAAGACACAGTAGCCAAAATGCCCCAACTGAAAGTATGATGGTTCTTAAGGCAACTGAAAGTGACAATTTTGACAAAATAGTAGTTGGCAATATTTCTTAAGACACAGTAAATGACAACTATAAGAAAATAAAATGAATAAGAATAATTAACTTGGAAAATACATATTGTAGCGATAATAATAGATTCTTGTGAAGCTTCTCAAATTCCTGAAATTTTAAGATGGAAATACCAAATGTCAGCAAGTATTTGAAGCAATGGAATACTTACACATTATCACTGAGTTCACAAATGACACAAGCCATTCAGGGAAAGACTGTAGCAGTTTCTTACAAAGTTAGATTTATATCCACCATATGACCCAGTAACTCCATTCTTAGGTGTTTTCCAATAAAAGTAGAAACATATCTCTTCAAAAAGACTTCTAAGAGAATGGTTTTGACATTTTTATTCATAAAAGCCAAATGCTGAAAACAACCCACATGTTCACTAAGAAGAGAATGAATAAATTAGTTGTAATTATGCAAAGGAATACTAATCAGCAATAAAATAGAACAATTCCTAATACAACAAAGTGGAAAAATTTTACAAATATTATACTAGATGAACAAAGTCAAATAGAGTATATACTCTGTTACACCATATGAACATAAATATTCTACATTTTTGTGGGGCTAAGGATATCATAAGTATATCTGCTCTCAAAATTCATACAATTATTTACTCCTGGTTTCTGGATTTCACTCCAATAAATTTTACCTATAAGTTGAAACAAACTTTGAATTCTTGTCAGGAATTTGCTGGTACAAATCAGCAGTTCTGGAAGGATCCTCTTTGTGCTTTAAACTTAGTAAATTTATTGAGACAATGGGTTCAGTCATCTCAATAAATTGAGATGCTGAGCAAGCAAGTCACAAATATAGAAAGAACACAAGTGTACCTGTTCCAATGGAATTGAATGTACTAAAAGTTATCAATATAACCTTATTTCATATATATATTCAAAATATGCAACACATGTGCATCCACATATACAAACATTACTTATGTTCTATATTACATGTAGAATATATTCTATTAATCTACATTGACTAAACATTCAAACGTTCCTAGCTCTGTCAACTAATAGCTGACACTACTAGCAATTCAAACATTGGTGCATTTACTTAGAAGTACTTAGGAAAATGCTGAGTCCCAGGGCCTCATAGAAAATCTACAAGATGGGTCTTGGGTATCTTAAAAATTGTTTATAACATTTGTTTATTTAAATTACTTTTTTATGCAATATATACTGGTCATATTCTTTCCTTTCCCCTAACATCTCCCACATTTCCCCTCTCTGCCTATCCAACTTCATATTCTTTCTTTCTCTTAAGAAACCAAAACCAAAGCAAACAAAACACACACACACACACACACACACACACACACACACACACACGGAAACAACAACAACAAAAAAACATGGTTTCAATTTATGTTGGCCAACTCTTCCTGATCAAGCTTCCTGTCTTAGGGTGTGGTTGATATCTCAGTTTCTCTCCATGGAAGAAAACTGGTTTTCCCTCTCCCAGCAGGTATCAGTGCAGTTCTGTTTTAGGTTACACATTCATGTGTGCGTGCGTGCATGCGTGTGTGTATGTGTTTTAGTAGGATGTCTTTGCTCTTCATAATATACCTTGAAATCCTAAGGAAACAGTGTCTTCAGCATTTTTGGGTAGTTCAAAAAGTATAAGAATGGAAAAAATAACAAGAACTATAGGAAAATTGACAGAATGATAAAGCATTAAGAAAACTTAATTTAGGGCTTATTGAAGTTTTAGAAATAGTTGTGACCTTACTTCCATTTGAAATAATATTAAAATGAAAACACACAAAGTAACAAAATGTCACTTGTTGGAATCTTCACACTCTATATTGTTAAACACCATCTCTCTGAAAACATTCTTCAGAAGGAGACGTTGAAGCCTACTAGAAAGTCTATTGGAAACTTGACATACTTTTTATAGAGGTTGCTGTAACATTAGTGCATATATGCATGTTATTTATTGAATTATATTTTTATTTTGCTAAATTATTATGTTTTAAAGGATAGTCTTTCATTATTTGCATCTTCTTTCTCTGGCAATTTTGTCTGAATCTATGTTTATTCATAGATCATATCTCAATTTTCTACTGAAAACTAAAGTGTGATTCAACAAATTTTAGATTTGTGTCTTACATGATTTCCAAAGTAAGATCATTATACTCTACTTTTAAGCTTACTTTTGTACTTGATGAATTTATAGCTTTGACATTCTCTTTGTTTTTTTCCCCAATTGCAATAACTATATTGGTTGATTATGAAGCGTGTTGTGTCTCAGGAGTTCAGATTTGCTTAAAATAGTGAGAGCTGGGAGAAGGCATGTGCTGAGCAATTTAAAATCTGAAGAAGAAAAATGAATGAAATAGCCCACTCTTATTACTGCACTACTGTGTTTTTCAGACAACAACTGCCTTCAGTTAGTTGATTCAAACTAAATAATGCATTGTTTATTAAGTATACTCATTCATAAAACAAAATACAATGTTATGCTTATTCCATTAAAGTTTAATATGTCATGGTGTATTATTTCAGGAGCTAAAACTCATAAACACTGATAGTTACTGCTTCAAGTACAAAAGTGGGCAGATTAAACACTGCCATTCCCTTTAAAAGAACATCCAGCCCATCACTCTCATTAAGTGGCATTTCAAACCAACTAGTTTACTTCTATTAACTTCTCTTTCCACAATACCCATAACTTGTCATTAACATGAGACAATTTACAATGAACAATTGTTTGTGTCATAGGTACTATTGTCAAGTAAGTTGCCATCAATGAGTGTCCAAAAGAAGTGGTACAAATACAGTATTATTGCTGCCATTTCTCATGTCTGGATATGGAAATTCATGGATACATTAAATGTTCTTTCTTGCTGCTTATTACATCAGGTACAACATTGTACTGTATTTTCTACACTTTATTAAATGCCATTAGTGTACACATATACATCATAGGACTTCCTTTTCAGTATCAATTGACTACAGTTTCTTCATGGAAGTATAGGCGGTGTCATCCTCATCTATCAAAACTATGTTTTGGTAACCAAGACAAGATTTTGGAGCAGTTAATTAAAAATGAGGCTGCCCTGCCCACATTTTAAAGCTTTCTTCAGTGATACTAAATTATCATGGTGTATATGGATAAAAGTGAAGTTCGACTGACTCCACTCCTCATGCACTTCACTTCTGCTTTCTGTTAATGCCCAAAACTCTATAGAAGAATGGAAGGATGACAAAATAATTGTGCTCACATAAATGCGACTGGCATGTACTGTATAGGTGGACCACACTACACTGCAATTGAGCTCTGTAAGCATTTAGTGATAACTTATTATGTACCAGAGAATGTTCAAACACACAAAGGCAATCTCATTTGTGGTGTATCTAGCACACTCAAATTGAAATCAGCAAACATACAACAAAATTCTTGCTAAGAATCCAATAATATGGTCGTCATAGTTGTGAAGAAATGTCTAGCAGATGATTCAATAGCATAGTTGTAGATTCACAAATTCTTGCTTTTATTATAGTTTGAGTATGGAATGTTTTAGAATGAGCATAAAGGCTAGATCCTTAATGCAGTGTACAGAGATAAGACTTTGAGGAAGTAAATTATTAGAAGATTTTCCCCCGACCAATAGATTATTTTATTAATGGGATCATAATCCAGGGATGTCTGACATTGGTGGGATGTTTGGAAACTAGAAAGTACAATATAGTTAAAGAAAGTGAGCCACAGAAATTATGACTGTGAGTAGAATACGTGGTCCCTGGCTCCCTGCCTTGTCCTTTCTTTTTCCTAAATTCCGTGAATGAGCTCAAACATCTTCTCATTTTTCTGCCATGTGTTGTTGTTTGTTATTTACTCTTTTAGGGGGTCCACCACCCAGTTTCCAAATAGATCACTCACGGAAGTTTATTCATAATCATGAATGCCCAACCTTAGCTTGGCTTGTTTCTTTCCAGCTTTCCTTAAATTATTCTATATACCTTTGCTTATGGGCTTTTTCCTTTCTCTTCCTTCTGTAAATCTTACACTAACTCTGTGGCTTACTATGTAGCTAGGTAGCTGGCCCTTGGGTCCTCCTCTCCATCTCTTGCTCCTTCTTCGTTCATCCCAGATTACTCCTGCTATATATTCTCTCTACTTGCCAGCCCTGCCTATCCTTTCTCCTGCCTTGTTATTGGCCATTCAGTTCTTTATTAGACCATCAGGTGTTTGAGACAAGCAAAGTAACACAGCTTCACAGAGTTAAACAAATGAAACATAAACAAAAGTAACACACCTTCAAATAATATTCTATAACAGCCATGTGCCCTTGCCTTACAGCAGATCAAAGTGCAGTGTCAGCCATTGTGGTGGTATTGTGTTCCCCGAAATATTGTGCACCCTAATAAACTTATCTGGGGTCAGAGACAGAACAGCCACAATATTAAACATAGAGGGTAGGCAGTGGCAGCACATGCCTTTAATCACAGCACTTGGGAGGCAGAGCTAGGCAGAAATCCATGTGTTTAAGGATACAGCCAAGCATCGTGACTCATGCCTTTAATCCCAGAAAGCAAGCCTTTAATCCCAGGAAGTGATGGTAGAAGGCAGAAAGATGTATAAGGTGTGAGGCCCAGGAACTAGAAGCATTTGACCTGATTTAGCATTTGGCCTGGTTAAGCTTTTAGCTGGTTAAACTTCAGGCTTTCGAGCAGCAGTTCATCTGAGAGCCATTGGGATAAGGACTCAGAGGCTTCCAGTCTGAGGAAACAGGACCATCTGAGGAACTGGCAAGGTGAGGTAGCTGTGGCTTGTTCTGTCTCTTTGACCATCCAGCATTCATCCCAATACTTGGCTCTGGGTTTGATTTTATTAATAAGAACTTTTAAGATTCATGCTACAAGCCATGATGTAATCTCTCTCACATGTGTCAGCCAGCATGAATCTTTCCTTTTCTTTTTAGACTTTTATCCATCTTTTAGACATCATAAGAAGTACACTTTCGTCTTATTGACTGTTTCTTTTGCCCTACAAAAGCTTCTCAGTTTTAAGAGGTTCCATTTATTAATTGTTGTTCTCAGTGTCTGTGCTACTGGTATTGTATTTAGGAAGTGATCTCCTGTGCCAATGCTTTCAAGAGTGCTTCCTATTTTCTCTTCTATCAAGTTCATTGTAACTGGATTTATGTTGAGGTCTTTGATCCACTTGGACTTGAGTCTTGTGCATGGTGACAGATATGGATCTATTAGTAATCTTTTACATATTGACATCCAGTTATGCCAGCACCATTTGTTGAAGATACTTTCTTTTTTCCATTGTACAGTTTTGGCTTCTTTGTCAAAAATCAAGTGTTGATATGTGCATGGATTATTGTCAGGGTCTTCATTTTGATTCCATTGGTCTGTAGGTCGGTTTTTATGCCAGTAACAAGCTGTTTTTATTACTATAGCTCTATAGTAGAGCTTGAGGTCAGGGATGGTGATGCCTCCAGAGGTTGCTTTATTATACAGGATTCTTTTAGCTATCCTGGATCTTTTGTTTTTCCATATGAAGTTGAGTATTGTTCTTTCCAAGTCTGTGAAGAATTATGTTGGGATTTTGATGGGTATTGCACTGAATCTGTAGATTGCTTTTGGTAAGATTGCCATATTTACTGTTAATCCTACCTATCCATGAGCATGGGAGAGCCTTCCATTTTCTGATATCTTCTTCAATTTCTTTCTTTTTATATATATTTTTATTTTATAATTAATTTTACATATCAGCCACAGATTCCCCTGTCCTCCCTCCTCCCACCCCACAGCCTTCCCCCAAAATCCACCCCCCATTCCCACCTCCTCCAAGGCAAGGTATCCCCTGGGGATTCAGCTTAGCCTGGTAGATTCAGTTGAAGCAGGTCCAGTCCCCTCCTCCCTAAACTGAGGCTGAGCAAAATGTCTTAGCATAGGCCCTGGGTTCCAAAAAGCCAGCTCATACACCAAGGACAGGTCCCGGTCCCATTGTCTGGGGGCCTCCTACAAAAAAACAGCCTATAGATTGGGAAAAGACCTTCACCAACCCCACATCTGATAGAGGACTGATATCCAGAATATATAAAGAACACAAGAAACTAGACATCAAAATACTGAACAATCCAATTGAAAAATGTGCTAAAGAGCTAAACAGAGAATTCTCAAAAGAAGAATCTCAAATGGCTGAATGCATTTAAAAAAATGCTCAATACACTTAGTTATCAGGTAAATGCAAGTCAAAACAACTCTGAGATACCACCTTACACTTGTCAGAATGGCTATGATCAAAAACACTAATGACAGTTTATGTTGGAGAGGATGCAGAGCAAAGGGAACACTTCTACACTGTTGGTGGGAGTGCAAACTTGTACAACCACTGTGGAAATCAGTATGGCGGTTTCTCAAAAAATTGGGAATCGATCTACCTCAAGACCCAGCCATACCACTCTTGGGCAAATACCCAAGGAATGCTCAATCATACTACAAAGATACATGCCCAACTATGTTCATAGCAGCACTATTCCTAATAGTCAGAACTTGGAAACAACCTAGATGCCCCTCAACTGAAGAATGGATTAAGAAAATGTGGTACGTATACACAATGGAGTACTACTCAGCAGAGAAAAACAATGACAGCATGAAATTTGCAGGCAAATGGATAGAGCTAGAAAATATCATCCTGAGTGAGGTAACCCAAACCCAGAAGGACAAACATGGTATGTACTCACTCATAAGTGGATACTAGATATAAAGCAAAGAACAATAATCAGACTGCAACCCACAGAACCAGGGAGGCTATATAGCAGGGGGGACCCTAGGATAACTGTGACCTATAATAAATTTTGGTTTTACTCAATCACTGGGCAAGCCTCAGTGAAACATTTCAATATTAGGATAAGAATTTGTACTGTATCAAGCTGATAATAGAAAAATAAATAAATAAATACAAATAAAAAAGAAGTACACTTTTGTACACGAAGTAATAATATAGTTAAGTGGATATATAATGGCTTGTATAAATGCTCTCATGTGGTTTGGATCTATATCATGTAATCAAAAGGTACATGATATAGACACAATACAAAACAGTATGAAATGCTCTGTACAACAGAGATAAAATATTTCTATACTAGCTCCTTTTCAAAATAACCAATCATTATTTTAGTCAATAAACTCAGTATAGTCAGAAAAGGTAATATAATAGGCAGTGCTCAAATAAATGATGATATTGCAGACTGTGAGCCAAACCACTAATTTCTAACTAAGCCATGATTTTTATAGCATGTGACAGTTAGGGATTGAACCAATGAAAACAGACAATTTTTGATCTGGGAAAAGAAAGCAGAAACGAAATTGAGGAAGCACTGGTTTGTTAGAGAAAATGTCATAAAGTATAAAGTGAGTGAAAAAGAACACACAAATAACTTTCTTGAGCTGCCTTTTTCATGTATCAATTGAAGGATTGAACAATGCAGTTAACTTTGCAATAGAGATAAGAAAACCAGATAAGGGGGAAAGAATGAAGTTTAATATAACCAATATTAAACAGATTGCAAAAAAAAAACCACTAAAAAGGTTTAATATACATAACTATAAATAATATACTAATGTATATATTATTTAATTACACATAATATACATAGATACATAGTACATAATAAACAGAATTAGCCTCAAAGGTAGAAGATAAACATAAAGAATAAAGAATACTTAAATTTTTCCTAGGAAGTAACTTTTAAGGGGCTAAGTTGTTAATAGCACTTCCTGCTCTTCTAGAGTACCTACTTCATCAAGCACCCATGTTGGGCAGCTCATTACTGTGAATTCCAGCTACAGGGGATCTGGTACTCTAATCTGGCCTCCATGGGCACTTGCATCTATATGGTGCGCACACACACACACACATTAAAAAATAAATACATTTTCTAAACTGATAAAACATACCAAACCACAAATTTATAAACTCCCAAGAACCTGAACATGGTAAATGTGAACTAACTTGCCTTCTAATAGAAAAATTATTGGAAGTGAAGAACAAAGAAAAAATATTTAAAAACAGGCATACTAAAAACAATCTGACAGACTAGCTTCCAAGAAGCAATAAGCAGTAATATTGACAGCTTATTTTCCATAGAAATGATGAAAACCAAAAGAACTTTAAATAACAACTTAAATATATTAGAGAAAAATGAAGATCAGTCGACAATCTCACATCTATTTGTATGTTTCAAAAATAACTTTTTCTAGGGCTGGGCGGTGGTGGCTCACGCCTTTAATCCCAGCACTTGGGAGGCAGAGGCAGGCGGATCTCTGTGAGTTCGAGGCCAGCCTGGTCTCCAAAGCGAGTTCCAGGAAAGGCGCAAAGCTACACAGAGAAACCCTGTCTCGAAAAACCAAAAAAAACAAAACAAAACAAAACAAAAAACAAAAACAACAACAACAACAAACAAAAAAAAACAAAAACAAAAAACAAAAAACTTTTTCTATACAAACTACTGCCTAGTAACAAAAATTAAGAATGTGACTCTCAAGATCAGCAATGTAGAGAATACTAAAGGGACTCACTCAGGTTGCAAGTGAATGATAAAATTTTATACTTCACTAATGTGAATATAAACATATGTGATTTGAGAAAGTATTTGTCAACCTCTACTAAAGGTGAACATGCCTGTGAACAAACTATGATCAATAAAATATGCATTCAACAAAATGCATACCTCATAGGTATTCATGATATATATTTTCAGAAGTTATATTCAAAATGTCCAGTGCCCGGAAATGAACAAAATGTGCTTATCAAAGAAATAGAAAAATGAGAGGTTAATAATATGAATTGCTGTATAAATGTTTAGCCAACTGGCATTCCAAACACAATATCATAGACCACTTATCATAGAGAATATTGAGCTAAAGAAAGAAGAAATGAAATAGTGTTCACCAACCCCATTGTGCCATTGTGCCAAAAACTAGTATTTGGGTAAAATTTAAAATATTGTTGGAGCAGAAATTCTTGACAGCATGTTCCACACTCCATCCATTTGTGCTACAGCTGCTCCTCCATGTCCCTCATGCTAACTGACCATCCATCCTCTCTTTATGTTACTATCACCTGAAGGCTCTCAACTTATTTGGCCAAGAATCTTATCTGCTCTTGCTAAACCAAAATATAAAGAAATTCTTCTGGGAAAACCCCAGCAAGTCAAACAGGAACCAGAGGCTAGACAGAGGCTCAGCCCTTCAGTGATCAACATTCCAGAACATTCCATGTGATTTCTCAGTGTTCAAATGAAGAAGTGAGATTCCACGGTTCACAATACTAACCCACTCTTAGACATACATGTTATAACCCTTTCTATTCTTTGTCTCTCTTCTATTTTCAGTCTTAGGAGCCTACATTCATTCTTTAAATGTCATCCTAACAGAATACAGAATTTTTGGAAGATTCAAATGAAATGGTTGCTATCGCAGTTGATAATAATTTGATGGGAGAAGACCAAGGATTCAGCTCCCAGTGCCTACAATGCTTTGTCTTGATCCCTGGGTGTTGAACTCACTCCAGTTAATCTTTTAGAATTTATTTACAATGCACAATTTATTGACTTTTTAATGTTTGTTATAAATTTTAAAGAGTGCTTATACAAGTTGGCAAACTTTTAAAATCTACAGTGAAAATACTAATTTTAGTATTTATTTAATATTTAATATTGGGGTATTTTTAATATATTAACATGTGTTATTCGAGAAATAAAATAAGATATGTATAAACAGGTTTTAATTTGAAATTTGCTTTTTTTTTTTCAATTTTGTGCATTAAAATTTGTATTGCCGGATGGTGGTGGCACACAACTCTAATCCCAGCACTCGGGAGGCAGAGCCAGGCGGATCTCTATGAGTTTGAGGCCAGCCTGGGCCACAGAGTGAGTCCCAGGAAAGGCACAAAGCTACACAGAAAAACCTTGTCTTGAGAAAAAAAAAAGAAAGAAAGAAAAGAGAGAAAAAAAAAGAAAAATTTGTATGAACATATCTGTGCTTATACATACATGCACACATATAATTTTAAAATGTATTTAATACACATATACTATTTAAAACAATTAAATTGAAGTATTTAATTTAAAAAGTTAAACAATTGAGAATTCAAGCCTGCATGTACAAATATAAGTCATAGTTACCTGTAATTTAGAAACTAACCAGTTATATGACTTACGATCATATCCAAAGTACTCATTTCAGCCTATGTCAAGTATTTATACCAGCCATTCTTTGGGACCAGTTATGATATCTTTTAAAATTTGCCTGTGGCAATTACAAGAAGGAGAGTAAAAAGTGGTTTTCATTATCTTTTTGAATTGTCAATCTTGACAGTTTAGGTGGAATTTATGGGCATGAAGAAAGAATACACAGATTCTAACACCAGTAGGCCTTTAACCTATTCCTGGGGAAAATTCTCTCCACAAATAACCAAAGACTTCGTTATTTGTTAAACAAAATTACAGAGTGGATCAGTTTGGTGATGACCTGGGGCACAGATGTCTAGAAATAAGAATCTATAAGTGATAAGTTTGGATCTAGATATGGTTTGTTCTATAAGTCTGCTTTTTAGAAGATTTAAAACTCATTTTATAGGCATAATCAGAACAACACAACCTGGCATACTTAATATTCAGTTCTTTCTTTGTAAACATATGGTTTTAAAATTCAGAAGCAGAATAAATAATGAAGAGGATGAGGAGGAGGAAAGAAGAAAAAGGAAGAAGAAAGGAGAAAAGGGTGAGGAGGATGAAGAGGAAGTCATTGTTATGTGACTCACTGCTAAGAAGAAAGGAAAACAACTTATCTAACATATTGTTCAGATGCAACCAGGGGGTGAACTTTCAGCATGCAGGGAGTTCACAGGAGTCGCTTAGGGCCACTGTCCTGTTTAGGAAAGGGAACTGTAACAAGCAGAATGGTCAACTTCACGACTAAAGAGATTCAGCATCCTTAAAGGATGGGGTTGGTATTCCGTGAGGTAATTAATGCCTAATCAGCATTGCAATCATTCATTTGGTGGAGGGCTTCAGAGGACTTGGTGTTATAAGACCTGTCTGGGTCCCAAGGCTCAATTTCTGACTAAGCCTTTTTTTGCTCTCATAGGGAAGTGGAAGAAAGTATATTCCTAAGGTGATGGTGCAAGGATCAAACAGGAAGAATACCAAATTCAGGCTTTTCATTAAAATCTCCAACAATCAAGAACCTTTGTTACCAGCACCATGCATCGTAATTGCTGAGGCACACTATCATCTATCCCTATATTGAGTGTGCACATAGCTTCAGCCTGAAATATGCATGTCTTTGTGAGGCATACATTTCTTTTTCGTTTAAGTCCCTTTATTACAGTGGTGCCAGCGACTGCTGCTATTGTTAAATGCCTGTCAGCATTTCCATTATAAACCTTATTTTCAGGGGATTTATAACCTGCCATTTTAATTCACATTCAGCTGAAAGTTGCCATTGGAATTCTCAACATACAGAAGGTGATGTTTTCTTTTATCACCAAATTTTATTTGAATCTCCTTATCTGTATGAGATTTAGAAATGTGTAAAATCATAACAGGAAACCAAGAAAGTACAGATGTTTTGGTAGATTCTTTCTAAAAGAGTACACACAAGAAAAAAGGAGAGTTGTAAAATTGATGCTTGACAAAAAATAAACCTTGATAGTTAATTTTAAATCATTGTTATTTAGACAATACTTCTATTCTGTACTCATAGTTCCTTACAATATGTTTTCCCATGAAAACTGATTCATATCATGTAAAAAAAAATAGGGCCAGTTAAACATAGTGTCCTGATCTCTCTAATGAGCTTATATTGGGATCATGAAACATAATAAAATCATATTATTGTCTTAGTTAGGGTTTTTATTGCTGTGAAGAAACACCATGACCACAGCAGCTCTTATAAAGTTAAAACATTTAATTGGGGTAGCTTGCATATAATTTCAGAGGTTTAGTCCATTGTCATCATGGCAGGGAGCATGGTGGTGTGCAGGCAGAGTTGGTACTGGAATAGTAGCTGAGCGTCGTACATGTTTGCAGGCAACAGGAAGTTGACTAAGATACTGGGTGTTATCCTCAGCATAGGAAACCTCAAAGCCTGCCCCCAGAGTGACACACTTCCTCCAATAAGGCCATACCCACTCCAACAAAGCCACACTTTCTAATAGTGCCACTCCCTATGACTCCCTATGAGATTGTGGGAGCCAATTACATTCAGACTACCATACCACTCCTAACATAAATATTATTAATGTGAAAATCTAATATCTAATTTTATTTTAGGACTCTTACCTAAAATAATTCTCAGATTTTTCATGTAGGAAACCATGTTTATTATTCTTTTCAAAATATAAAGTGTTTTGATATCATGTGGCTTTGGTAATTTGTTTTCATTTTTAATGTGTGTGTTATGGCCATGTTTATATTACAGAGTAAATGATTCAGAGTTTTATTTTGCTTTTCTCTCTCTCTCTCTCTCTCTCTCTCTCTCTCTCTCTCTCTCTCTCTCTCTCTCTCTCTCTCTCTCTCTCTCTCTTAAAATCCCCTCAGGCCAAGCAATCCGAACCTTCTCTAGTGAGTAACACTGACATGGTGAGGGAAAACAGCTGTAAGGACCCAGCCAGATTTCCTCTTACTCTATAGTAACACATTTTTCTCCTGAACCAATCTCATTCTATGCCCAGAGCATCCATCTGGACAAAATCTTGGCCCATTCTTCTTTTCCACCCTCCCTCTCTTGTCTGCCAGTTCTGGTCTTAGCAAGAATCTTAACTTAGTTTTTAGAGAATCCTCCACTCTTCAAGGCTGATCAAGTTAGTCTCTCTCTGATTTTGATCTCTATGTCTTTCACTGGTATTTAGAATTCTGGGAAGCCAGTTGAGCAACAGTCTCTGAAAACATCAGACAGGATTTTGTTTTTTTTTTTGTTTACAATTGGAACAATAACAACAACAAACCCCTACAAACTAGCTCAAGGAAATTCTAAAATGTATCAGTTTATACAGGCAGAGCTCGACCTAATTTACCTGAACAAATAGATTGAGAGTCTATCCCAAGAAAACCAAAACCGTATAGAGATAGATGGCTAGTACAAATACATACATACATAAGCCAGAAAGTAGCAAGTAGTGGAGTGACCAAAGTGCATAAATTTGGTCCTTGGTACAATTTTGGAATTCACAATGCTGCAAATATTGGAGAAATCAATGTGATGGCTCTACCCAAATTGAAATTGGTACTACTTCCTTCACAAGCTCATGTGCTTCAGTATACAGGTGGTCTCTAGGTGGCTGTGCATTTCTGGGAGTATGCACAACATTCAGGCCAGGAGTCCTGGCTAATAGAGGTGCTTAACTTGTGACAGGCTTGCTTGTAGTCCCTGCCTCTGGTTGCTCTTGCACTAAGATATGAGCAAGTCATATCACAAGGTCCTGTTACCACTGATATATGCCATTACTTCCGAGCTTCAATGAACTTCTGAAACTGTGAATCAAAATAAATATATATGAAATGAAGTTATGCCACTTGGACAGAAAGTGCTTTTTGAGAGCCATAAGCCATCTAACAAAAATTCAGCACAAGGCATGGAAACCTCTTATATTGTTGTTGTTCTCCAATTCACTTCAGCATGTCTAACAGTGTTGTCATTGTCTGGGTTTTGTTTAGGCAGCCATATTGTTGAAGTTTCATGGATGTAGCTTCCCTGTCATTTTTAGGAGGCATTATCTCAACAGTTTTCCCAGTCTTGCAGCTGTTAAATTTTTTCAACAGTATAAGGAACGATTACCCTCCTGCTGAATGAGCTTTAGGTACAATTGGACAGTTTTTAGTTATAACCAAGATTCCTGCCATTATTGTACCTTTAAAAATATCTTGCCAGCTGGGCAGTGGTGATGCCCACAGGGCTTTAATCCCAGCACTCAGGAGGCAGAGACAGGTGGATCTCTGTGAGACTGAGGCCAGCCTGATCTACAGAGAGTTCCAGTACAGGCTCAGAATCTACACAGAGAAACTCTGTCTCAAAATTCAAAAATAAATAAATAAATATCTTGCCCTGTTAGTCATTGTTTTGATGCACAGGCTACACAGATGGGTAGAGTTGTTGACTGCTTTCCTCCTTTGAAATCTCACATAGCACATTCTGGTCCTATGAAAGCATGTCCACAGGGAGGAGGCTCTTAGATTAAATACAGATTGAATCTTCCAAGTACTGTGGCCCAAGAACATGATGTCTTCAGCAATAGGACTTGACCTTCAACCTCTGGCAGACAACCAATGGCAAAGGCAAAAAGCTACATTGTTTCCAGATTCTATTGGACATTTCGGAACAAAGAGGTTATTCCTACCAGGTGCTAAATTTTTGTTAGGTGGTCTATGGCTCTCCAGGGAAGTACTTTTTGTCCAAGTGGTATAACTTCACGAGGGTTCCCTTTCTCCCATGTCTTCTATAGCATTTTTGGTAGTTTGTTTTGTTGATCTTGTCTGTTCTGACTGGGTGAGATGAAATCTCCAAGTTGCTTTAATTTGCCTTTTCATAATTACTAAGGATGGTGAATAATATAAATGCTTTCAATCCTCTAAGCAAAAGACAAGCTGGCTGATTGGATTAAGAAATGAAACCCAGAAAGTCCTCTTAGTTCTAGACATACATAATCTTGAAGCTAAAAGGTAGAAAAAATATTTCAATGGGATGCATTGTTCTTAATGCCTGCCAAAATAAACTTCAAATTAAAATTAATCTAAAGAGATAAAAAATACTAAATTGTAATCAAGGGAACAGTTAAACAAGTGGGCATTTGAACCTTAAGTTTATAAATTTATAAACTATAAATTTAAGTTATAAATGCCATATATGTTTATAGATTCACTATACACACACACACAAATATATATGCAAAATTTTTGTGTACCAAATTTCATTAAAAATGTCTAATAGTGGGATTAAGGGCACATATTAATATCAATCCATTAATAAAAAGTAGGTAATTCAGTACTCCATTTTCTCCAATTCCATTTGATAGGTCCTTTGGACAAAAATAATCAGAAACACATCAGAAGTAAATAACAGCAGATATAAAATGGACTTAAGTGATATCTCAGAATATTCCAGAAAAAATGAGAAAGATTATTGATTCCAGTCAGCATCCCATGAAGGCTTCTCTGAAATAGAATACACCTTGAGATGCAAAACAACCTAAATAAATGCAGGAAAACAAAAATACCTTTGTATGTCCTATTTGATAATAATGCATCCAAACTTAAAATTGACAGCAAATAAGTCTCTAGTACATACACAAACACACAGAGATTAAATAGTTTACCATTGCATAATGAATGAGTCAAAGGAGAAAGCAAGAAATAAATAAAAAGCATTTCTGGAACTAAATAAACATAAAACTATAACAAAACCTCTGGGACAAATTAAAAGCAGTCCTGTGAGGGAAATTTATAGCTCTAACTGCCTACAATATAAAATTAAAAATAGCAAATATAAATGAATTAATGGTTCAAGTAAAATTTGGAAAAATGAGAACAAAACAAACCCAAACCAAATTGATGGCAAAAAAACTAAGAAATGTTAGAGCAGAAATTAAAGAAATAAAAAAACAAAAAATAATAGAGTATCAACAAAAAATGATGATTTTTTAGAGAAGATAAACAGGATTAACAGACACTCAACTCAACTAATCAAAAATAAAAAGAGATGACCCAAATTAAAAAGATTCTGAAAGAAACAGAGAAACATTATAATAGACATCAAATAAATTTAGAATATTATAGAGAAATACTTTAAAAGGCTGCAGTCCATTAAGGTGTAAAATCTAAAAGAAATATATGAATTTCTGAATTCATAAAAACCACCAAAGTTAAACCAATAAATAAACAACCTAAATAGACCATAATAAAAAAGGAGAATTTATTGAAGTCATAATATAAAATCTTCTACCTGTACTAAGTCCTGTACCAGATAGACTCACAGTAGAACTCTACCAGATTTCAAAGATTATCCACATCTCTGCATTTTGAATGGTTGTGATTTTCTGTAATAGTTTGCATCTGTGACAAAGTGAAGTTTTCTTGATGATGGGAGAGAGCTACACTTATCTGTAGGTAAAACATTTATAATGTAGTTAGAGATGATGCTAGTTTAAGAAGTGATGATTGTGTGTTCTCCTCTAAGAACCTTGTCTTGACTAGCCCTGGATTGTGGGCTAGATTCCCAGTATTAGGCATTGTTTCTCTATTGTTGAGTAGGACTTGAGTCCAATTAGAGAGCTGTTGGTTACTGTATGATATGACACCAATAGTGCACACATAGGATTATTGTATGGTGCTGGTCCATGTAGTTCATAGAACTCATAGCTGGGAAGAACTGTTGGCTGCTTTCCTCTTTTGGATGTTCACATGATGCCTTCTGATACCGTGGAAGGTAGTCCTTGGAGAGGAGGCTTTCATGTTAATTCTAATTCAGGTCAACAAAGTCTGGGCCCTGTGTCTGAAGGACAATAGACAGATTAATATGAATAAGGATATCCCAGGAGGTCTCAATCTACACAAAGAACTACAGGCAACCAAGAAATGCTGAAAGCAAATGAAATAGTTTTCCTCAGGGAAGAAAACAATAATTAGTTATTCAATACTAAATACTCAGCCCTAAAAACAAATATACAATTAACTGTATATAGACTAGGCAAGTTTTATCTATGCATTTAGAAATATAGATGAATATACATATGTGTATGTTACAACAATCAATAAAAAATGGTCTGTGGATTTTAAAGAGCAAAGAGTGGTCTATTTGAAGGTTTGATGGGAGTAGAGGGAAGAGGGAAATGATGTAATTATATTATAATTTCAAACAATAAAAAAAATAATTAAAAATTGGATTGTGGGTCTGAACAGAGAGATGACATAGGAAGAAATAAAAGTGGTAAGAAATATCTCAGAAACAATAAAAATCATTTAAGTAATATTTTGAAGACATGGATATATACCTGTGATCCCCATTTGGAAGACCCAGGCAGAAGAATTTAGAGTTTAAAGGCAGCTTGAGTGACCCAATGAGCTAAACCTGGGCTGCATAATTAAACCTTTTCCCAAAACAAAAAACAAAAAATATCAACCACTTTTAATAATCAGCAATATGTATTCTAACGAATGGTTATATTATGTCTATGTAATATGATTGAGGCTAATGACACTTTCAACTTCCAAACAATTTTCACCATTGGTACGAGTGCAAACTTGTATAGCCACTTTAGAAAACAATTTCAATGTAAAAGCTGGTATATCAAACATTTTTTAATTGTAGCATATAGCCTGCATCAATGACACATGCCTTTGATTCACATACTCAGGATACAAAGAAAGGCTGATGTCTCTGAGTTCAAGATTGACCTGGTCCATATTGAGTTTCAGGCCAGACATGGCCAAATACTCAGTTCCTGTCTCAAAAGACAAAACAATAAAAAGAATTGAATCCCAACCTAGTAAAATAAAATGTGAATGCACCAAGTCTAAATTAACTTCCCACCTGCCATGAAACATATATTTCCTAAAATTTCTGTTTTAGAAGTTTACAGGTAAAGTAGAGAACCCTAAAGTAGAGAATCTTACAGAAAGTCAAATGACTTTGTTCTATGTGGAATCATGTAATAAGAGGGCAGAACTGTGGTATGACAGATGCTTATCTCAGAAGCATGACAATCAAAACTCCATCTCTGGAATATACATATATGTAGGGGAAAACCAACTCCACAAAATTATCCTCTGACTTCCATGTGCTGTGTCATTGTGTACATACACAATACTAATGATGATGGTGATGATTATGATGATGATTAATGAACAATAATAAGACAATGGCTTAAAATAAAATTATATAATTTAGTTAAATTCAAAGTTAATTAATGAAGTGTATTTCTTCCAAACTATTGTTCTACATTTTAAGTGATCTTTGGGTTTTCTACAGCTATAATACTGGTGTAGAAGAAGTACATTGACATACTACTGCATACATCTTTCTCACTGCTCAGCCGAAGGCACCTTTCTTGTCATGTTAACACATGGATGTTAATTATAAACATCAGCAAGACCTCTAAGTAAAGCTTCCTTTTCTCTGCCTTTTCCAAACTATTAAATAAGCGCATTTTATTCTACTATTAAAGTTGAACTTAAGTGAAGGCTGGAGGTGTGGGGGAACAAAAAGATCCACAGTTTTTTTCAGTGTTACTAGATATTTAAATAAATGTTTAAAGTTAAATGCTGGACCTAGTTAATTGTATCCAAACATTCTTCAGAGATACTAGGCACCCTCCATACTTTTCTAGTATCTGTTCATGGTGACAGAATTCCTGGTTTCCTTCTGGCCCAGGGCATCTGGAATTTAATCTGACATGTTTTTGATGTTGCCTTGGTAGTCTTGGCTGTCAGTGTGAAGACATTTGGAATCAACTAAAACCTAAGCTGCTGGGCACTCCTGTCAGGGATTTTCTTTTCTTACCCCCATCTTTTGTTGAAAACAGATTATTTTCTCATGCAATACATCCTGATTACAGTTCCATCTCCCTCTACCCCTTCTGGTTCCTCGCCATTTCTTCTATCTTGGTCCAATCCTGTTTTGTCTCTCATTAGAAAAGAACAGGCTTCTAAGAGATAACAACAAAACAAAATAAAAGAAAATATAATAAGACAAAAAATGTTGGACAAGGCAACCCAACAGAAGGAAAATAGCCCCAAGTGTAGGCACACGAATCAGAGATCTACTCATTCACTCACTCTGGAGTCCCATAAAATACTAAGCTGAAAGTTATAATATACACTGAGGATGTGTTTTGGTAATACATTATTTGAAGAAGGAAGAAACACCCTAAATTTAGGCCATACTTTCTGGTAACAACCCACATAAAAGAAAATGGCTGGGCTACCAAGTGAGTTCCAGGAAAGGCGCAAAGCTACACAGAGAAACCCTGTCTTGAAAAACCAAAAAAAAAAAAAAAAAAAAAAAAAAAAAGAAAATGGAAAAAAGAACCTTTGCTATTTGCCTGCTGGCCCTCAACCTTCCTCTAGTTCTCAAACTTGCTTTTAGTTTCTGATATGGTGTTCTTTGAGACTTGTAGGTGATAGTATACGTGGTGGTAAACATGTCCCATTATGGTTGAAAATTTAATAATCACTTATTCTCAGCATCTAGGCCACTTATAATTCTTGTGTTTACCACTGACAATTGCAAAAACAAGTTGATCTGACTAAGGCTGACAGAAATTATGAGCATAAACCGTTACTTAGAAGGAAATTTGAAGGATACACAAAAGATATTCCTCAATATATTTTTTTCATATAGATTTCCTTTTTAAAGAACTTTAAAATTTATGTGCATGCATGTGTGTGCTGAAATGTGTGTGTGTGCACCAAATGCAAGCAGGTTCACACAAAGCCAAAAAGGCATGCAGGATCCCCTGGAAGTGAGTCACAGGCAGTTACTAGCCATCCTGTTTGGGTCATGGAAATTGAGCCCAGGTCCTCTGCAAGAGCAGCAACTGCTTTTATAGATTGTACCAAATGCTTAAGCCTTGCCATGGATTTTTCTTCCATCACACATTTAGCTTATTGAGACACTACTCTTTTAATAATAAATAATAATATATAATATAGTGAATTTAATAATAAATAAGGTTTAGTAGAAATTCAGTGTGTGTGATATGTACATACATACACATGTACAACTCGAAAGATAACTCTTTTTACTTTTTAAATAAGTACTGGAAGCATTAACATTCCATGAGATAAGATACCTTTCACATAAAATTCATTCTCTGTATATTTTGTCCTTGTGATTTTACAGGTTTTATTGTGTGATATAGACTTCACAACTGATTAATTCTATCAATCCCTGGTGTTTAATAGTTCTGAAGTAGTTTCTGCTCTTTTATTAAAGAAAACCCTTTCTTCTAGGCCTCTGCTGGAAAAAAAAGGTGACATTTATAAGAGAGCAGATAGAAAATGAAGAGTCTTTCCTCCCTACAGAATGTGGCCTGCTGTAGATCCAGTGCTTTTACATCTTCTACTACAGCAGAATGACATTTTTAACTCAGGAATATTTCCTAGTACTGGGGAGGACAGCTCCATGAAAAGTGGTTGCCTAGTACACACAAGTTGTTCAGTTCAATTCCAGCACCACAAAAAAGAAATAAATACTCTCTATAGCTAAGTATTTTTTATTCCAAATGTGAAACTTTAACCTGAGATGCTTTAAAATCTTATTTATCCAACATAAAATGTTTCATTTTAGACTCAATATAATGTTTATATCATCAAAGCATTTTAAAATTCAAGGCCAGCCTGGGCTACCAAGTGAGTTCCAGGAAAGGCACAAAGCTACACAGAGAAACCCTGTCTCGAAAAAACAAAAAACAAAAAACAAAAAAAAAAATTATATTTCTATGGTTCAGAGTAGCACTATGTATTTTAACTGAATATGTGTCATTTGTCCAAAGGTCCTATTTATTGGGAGCTAGAGTGGGAGAAAGAAATAAAGGGAGAGAATAAAAGAAGTACTGATATTCTTTGGTGCTCAGGATCAAGGCAATGCTGTATATGCTAAGCAAACACTTTACCACTGGGCTACATTTACAACCCTTTGTTTCTGTATTTTACTCATCAGGATAAGTGAGCAGTCACTCATGTGAGTGCTTCATGAATGAGCAAGTTACATTTTTAGGTTGGGAAAATATAAAATCATGTTTTATAAATGAATGAAGTTTGTCGTATAGAATGTGTATGAATTGGCAAGGACAATTTCAGATACATGTGTGGGAAAAGCAGAATAGAGGAACTCTCTGTATTGAATTCATTGAGTATGACATAAACTTATTTTTGATTCTTTTATATACTTTTTTTAGTTTAAGCCACATAATGTACTTATATGAGGATAGTATGTAAATTAAGAAAAAAGAATCCTTTTCCTTCCTGATTACAGGAAATAAGAGACACTGAGGTTTTAACTGAATGAAAGAAAAGCACCCTGACAGAACTATTAGCATGAAACTGTTTCCTTTTCTGGGTAGTATTAATGTTTCACATTAATGTGTCTACTCTACTTGGTATTTTGGTATTAGTATATATCAGGAACACTAATGCTCCAAATCACAGGTCTGAGTCTGCTCAATCTTCAAACACATACTACAAAGTGCATGTCTCTCTGGGAAGCAGAAGTTTAAGGAGTATTAGTTACAGATTAAAAAGCTGTCAGTGTATCATGCATAATAAGTATTTTCAAGAAAACTGGTTGCTAATGTTTAGAAAAATGATAACAGAAGAGTGTATTAATCATATAGAGGTCTTGTACAAATCAAATTACAAATTCTTTAAAAATTTAATAAGAAAATGAATTTTTTCTTTATTAATAAACTTTGTATTCATTTTATATAACAACCACAGATCCCCCTCTCTTCCCTCCTCCTACCACCCCAGCTTTGCAACCCCCAACCCACCCCCTATTTCCTTCTTCAAAAATGTAAGCCCCCCCTCAAAAGACAAAATAGCAAGGTAACTGAGAAAATGATTTTTAAACATAAATTAGAAAGTTTTATTCATCATTGTATTTTACCATAAAAGATTCTGAGGAAACCATAAAATACCATTGTGTTTAAATCTACCCTCACTCAATCATATGCAAGTCTACCATGGCATTAATTTTTTCCCATGGTAATGATTTGGAATTCAGACTTATGATGTTGTGTGACCTCTGGATAAGCCAGGCAACAGAAGAGGAAACAGAATTCTATTTATAATGCTTCTATGTCTAATCTGAAATTATTAGAAAGGAAGTAGAGAAAAAGCACATGATAGTCTTCAACAGAAATATTAATGTAGTAAAATATATTTACTCTGTTACCTGAGAAGTGACAGTAGTCCCTTAATCTATAAGAATAATCTCCTCTGCAATAGCAGCAAATAAAAAGAAAGATGCATATTATGGATTCTTTGAGTATCAGCACATCACTGTGCTGTAATATATCATGCTTCACTGTGACACATTCTCCCATTTGTCACCTTCTGTCATGTTACTGTATCTCAAAAGACACAATGTTGCCCAACCTTTTTTTTTTTCTTTAGTGCAGCTGATGGACACCAAATATTTGACACTGAAAACAGAATTATTTTAAAACCCAAAAGGTCTCAGCTAGAAACTGTCTAAATGGATATTTCAGGGTCTGAATACCACAGAATGTAGTTATTTAAATGTATATTGTGTAGGTTGAATTTCTAGTAGGAACAAGTATTTCCCTTTCCTTGGCCACATTTTGCATTGCAAATGATGAGAACTTTCCTTCCGATTTATTTGTTCTCTAGAAAAGTGTTATATTTCTGTTTGTTTCCTGTGGGGGAAAAATCTGGTATAATTTTTATCACTATAAAAGCACCAAGATAGTTAAACTGTCCTTTTTTTTTTTTTAATCAGTTGTTATCAACTTAAGTATTTCAGGTTAAGAACTGGAAATGTTTCTTTAGAGAGTGCAGAAACATCTGCATGGCTGTGAAATTCCTAGACCTTCATTAGAATTCAGGGGCTGCAGGAAGAGACAAGCCAAAGGACATGCTACAGAAACTGCCTCCAAAGACTGGTATTGACGGAATCAGAAACAACTTACCTACATCAAGAGGAAAAAATATAAATGCTTAAAGAATGTGATCATTCACTGCCTTCTCATATAATCCTGTCTCAGAGTTTTATACATACCAAAAGAGTTCTTTAATATTATTGGTTCCCAAAAACTAACTCACTTCAACTGCATTGTTTAATCATAAGAATTTCCCAAAGCTGCTGTGAAGGAACTAGGGAGCACTCTCCCAGCTCTCCTTGGAGTAGGGAACACTGTCCTAGCTTCCCTTGGACCTTTCTCTATTGAGTTGGCAGGTGAGGTTTTCTCTTCTATGGGTCCTGGTCATCTTTTAAAGATTATTTTGTTATTCAAACCTTGTTTATTTAAACTTTTCCCTTTTCATTCATGTGCCTAACATCTACTGTACATGAAATATCTTTTTGATAGGGTATTTGGTGACATATTGAAAACTCCTTTCTGACTATGACTCAAACATTTATAGAGTTCAACTCTGGAAAAGTCAGTATCCTCTGTGAAGAACTATAGTTTCCTTCTCATGACACATGAACTAGACTCAGAATCCTGCAGGATTTAGCTCAGCTTCTCTTCCCAGTTGAATATCTGACTCATTCCCTCCATAACTATTAGTCTGGCTACGAGCTCTTCCTTGTGTCTTGAAATATGTGTTTCCTTAGCCTGAGTAGAAGGTTCCTCAGACTGGAAAGGCTTCTCTGCTGTCTCTAACCATAGAAAATCAACACCATCCCCAAACACCACCTCCTTCCAAAAGCTTTTCCTACTCCTTTATGTATATCTTCCTTCCTTTATGCTCCAATAATGACAACATCTTTATTGCCATTCCAAGATCTAAGACCTAGACTTATTGTTTAAATGCATTGTTGCTATGAAATCTGCAGAGATCCTTCAATAGAACATCTGTGCTCATAGCCCTCATGTCTTCAATTAAATAATAAATCATGAATTGCTTTCTGCGTGTCACTAATCTGTGTTTCCTTGGTTAGATTTTGAACTGCTGGAGATCTTTCATGTACTCCACCTTTTATTTTCCCATAAAACCTAACAAACATCCTCTGACTGAATTAAGTGAAGCAGCTACTCAGACCAGACAGATTTTATTTAGAATTTTCCTTGTGTTTTTAATTAAATCCTCATTAAAGCGAGAAGTTTAGCAGTGATCATGTTAATATATGAATCTAAGAGATTATTTTTCTCTCGTGTCCTGACTTCCAGCAATGCTATGGATTTCTTTCCTACTAACTGTACAATGTTCCTTGTGTATTGCCTGTTTTACTCTAGCACACGATGAATGTCCTCTAGGTCCTGTCACAGTCTCTGGTTCAGTAGAAACATTTATACAGTTTATTGATTTGGGTCAGAATATATTTGTCTATAAGAGTTATAGTCATGTATGAACTTATATAGACCATTTGCTGGTGTAAACGTAGAATTATAGAATTTATCATATAGTTTTATAACTTTTTTGTTAGTTATGTTTAGAAAGTCTCTTTCATGTTTGTAAGAGAACCTGTTAATGTGTCCTCATTCATAATTCCCCATTTAACTTCTCTCTGTAATTTTTTTTTTCTGGCTTGCCCTGGTTTTTGCATTATGTCATTCAGATATGCTAACTACATTATACATATTTATATATACTTGAAATAATTAAATTTTGACTTCTGTATTTAATTTTATATAAATTAAAAATATTATAAATATTTCTAATTTGCTTTACTTGTTCATACTTGAAAACCTTTCTTCTTTTGTTATATTTTGTATTGTCTCTTAGAAGCCTGTTCTTTTCTAGTGAGAGACAGATAGGGATTATATCCAGACGGGAGGAACTAGGAAGAGTAGAGGGAGGGGAAACCATAATCAGGATATATTATGTGAGAAAACAATCTTTTTTTAATAAAAGGGGGAAAAGATGCATTGGAGAATGGCACACCCACTTATGCATGCATCCTCAGCACTTTTGCTTGTCTCTACCACAACTACTTAACCATTTTGTTTTGCTTTGTGAGACAGGGTCTTGCTGTGAACTCAGGTGTATCTCCTGCCTCAGCCTTCAGCATAGCTAGGATGGGAGGTATTTAGAGCTATTTCTATACACCTGAGTTCAGAGCAAGACCAGCAAGACCATATGTGTGTGTATGTATGTATGTATGTATGTATATGTATATATACATATATGTATGTATACATACATATTATATATACATATATATTAAGCTCCTTAACATTTGTGTGGATAGTTTTTGTGCTCATGTGAAATTATTTATCTAGAATATGTATGGAAAATGATATCTTAGGACAAAAGGCTGTATTTTAAATTTTGATAGACATTTTTTTGTTAGCCCCCCCTCAAAGATTTTGATCAACAGTATGTAGAGAATATATTTTCTATATACCGTTTAAAGCCCTTGCTATGATCAAACTTTTAGCTTTTTCTATTCTGCTTGGCAATGATAAAATTTCTGTATATTAATTTATGTTATTTGAGTATCAATGAAGGTAAAGACCATTTTATAGTAATCCCCCTTTATCCATGAACAATAAATTAAAAGACTTCTGGTAGATGCCTGAAACCATGAAGAGTATCAAATATATGCTGTTTCTTCAAACCACACATACTTAGGAAATATTTTAATTTGTAAGTTAGGTACAGAAAGAGCTTCACCATAATAACACAGAACAATGTATTATAATAAAATGGTATGAGTCTGGGTTCTCTTTCAAATTCTGCCTTGTTCTATTGATTTGAGATGGTAACAGGCATGCTAGGTGAGACGTAGTGTGGGGGGTGGTGGTGGAACTGCTGTTGTGTTGCATGGTCACATCAGGTTTCTTGAGCATGAGCTAGGTGATAACTGCTAGTCCATCTTACAACCAAGACAGACTCATGTGGATATTGCTCTGTATGCTGTAAATATGTTACTCTGATTGGATTGATAAATAAAATGCTGATTGGCCAGTAGCCAGGCAGGAAGTATAGTATAGGCACGATAAGCAGAGAGGAGAAATCTGGGAACAGAAAGGCTGAGTCAGGAGACACTGCCAGCCACTGTTGCCACCATGAAAAGTAAGATGTAAAGATCCCGGTAAGCCATGAGCCACATGGCAAAATATAGATTTATAGAAAGTAAATTTATAGATTTAAGATGTAAGATCTAGTTAGCAAGAAACCTGAGCCATTGGGCCATACAGTTTGTAATTAATATAAGCCTCTGTGTGTTTATTTGGGTCTGAGTGGCTACAGGCCCCGGGCAGGATTGGAGAAAACTTCAGCTACAGACTAAGTACAAAACTTTCCTTTTTTTTTTTTGTTATGTTTTCAAAATTCAAGCTAAGCTGGGTGTGGTAACATATGCCAATGCCTATAATCCCAGTGTTGAAGATGCTGAGACAAAAACATGATTCTGAGTTCAAAGCTAGCATGGGATACAGTGTAAGACTGTCTCAGAAAATAAATAAATAAGTTCATATGTAATAAGTAAGTAGATAAATAAGCCAATGAAATTAATCTGATGTATTTGTATATAAATAGTAATTAACAATGTTATACCAGGCCTCTTTAAATGCATAACAACTTGTATACCAGTAGAATGTAATGGTCCCCTGCACTGGGTAGGTTACCTCTATATATTTGGAGTAAACATCAGGCTATGAATGGGAATAGGTTATGTTACATAGAAGCACAAGTGAGGTACAGAAACAGGCATCAATTACAGGAATATTTCCTTCAACTGACGAAAAAGACACGGTTTTTATTCTGAGATTGAAAAGATGATACCAGGTTCTGGGGGGAGCGAGCACAGTGAGGAACATGCACTTGTCACTGTCATAAGCAGAGGTGATGTAAGGAGACAGAGAGGACTGAGAAATGTGTAGCACAGAGATGTACTTGACCATAAGCAAACAGAACACTAGGGTAAGAATTTTAATACCACACCCCACCCTCACTCCCTTCTCACTACTTCTAAACACAATGTGTTTATAAGAGAGTATCTGAGTAGATCGAAAACAGAAGTACTTACTTCTGACATTAACTTCAGGAGGTATTTCCAGATCTTTCTGATTTCTATAAGAAGGAGAAGAAAGCAAACAAGACCAGAGCTTCTACAAATTTCTGCATCCAGAAACAAAATACATAATTGTGTGAAGGGAAGTATTGTTATGTGGAAATTGATTAATAGACTTTTGGTATCTATATTTTTATAATAACTTGTTTTTAAAATAGGTGCCATTAGCTTCATTTTAGGAATGAGAAAAAAAGTATTCAGAAGGGCCACATCCCAAGAGATGGTGAAGGATTTGTAACTGTACAAGTAAAATATTTCCATTAAGGACTCACTACTACTTTCTCCTCCAGCTACACTACTCTCACCCTCTCACTGCCCATCACAAAAGCACCAGTGTCATGGATCATTTTCACAGGCTTTTAGACCCAACCTTCTGAAAATGATATTCCGTCAAGGAAGAATGCCTGTACCCCTCAGCTTCTGTTCTGTATTGATGTGTCCATGAATCACTCTCCCTAGAATCAAGTGCAGACCTCTACTGCAGTAGTCTTTCTAACAAATCCAACTCTGCTTAGAAAGATGAGTTTGTTTTAACTCAAATGTCACTGTCAAAATTACTTAGCAGATGGGAAAACCACAGCAAAACTAAAATGACTTTTTTTGAATTGTTCATATTAGAATTCAGAATTTTTCACTTACTAGCAAAAAGACAATATCTGGACAATTTGCACCTGCAGAAGAACCAGACACTCACATTGACTTGAAATAGGAAAGCATGTCTCTTAAGCTTTTGACAACAAAAAACCCTGTGCATGGTATTTTACAGAAGCAAAATGTCAGTGCCCTTTAGTTCAAACAATAATACTAACTCTAATAAAGAAACTGCCTGAGTCTTTAAGGATTATTTGTCATTATAAAGCACCGAGATGCACACACTTCATTTTCCTGAGGCAGAGGAAAGTTCGGTTTTATTTGTTTGTTGTTTTCCCTGGAATTCATTCATTCATGAAACTCATAGGATTAGAACTGTTTAATTCACATTCAGGAAGCTTACTGCTTCAGATATTGATATATTACAAATAAATCCCATTACAAATACATTTGAGAAGCTGAGTTTCAAATAACACCTGGCTTGATATCCAGAGAAAGAATTACATGATAACTCTGCATGGGTTTTTTGTTTGTTTGTTGTGTTTTGTTTTAAATTGTATAACTGTATGTTTTGTTTGGACCTTGGGAGCAAAGGTTGTAATTGATCAAAATTGCATATGACTTCCTATTAACATTGGTTCATGCAATGGTGTTCTTTTCTTTCTTTCATTCATTTATGGCCTTTATTTCTCATTAACATTCTTGATCATGGACAAATAATCCAATGTGTTTTCATTTGCAAAGTTTAGTTGTGTCAATTGTTTTTATTCAGCTACTTTTTGTTAATGTGTTTGTATATAATGTGTGTGTGTGTGTGTGTGTGTGTGTGTGTGTGTGTGTGTGTGTGTGTTCCAAATGTCATGACACAGGTGTGGAGTCAAATGGCAACTTTGTGGAGTTGGTCCATTCCTTCCATTTTTACATGTGTTTGGTGGATAAACTCAAGTTATCATATTTGCATTCTCAGGCAGCCTTTACCTGCTGAGTTTGCTTACTAGCTGGTCCTATTCTGATGTACTCCTGTATACACCCACACCCCCCACACACACAAACACACACCTGTTTTTATAGTATATCTTGACCTAAATTGGTATGTCAGACTATCATGTCCCATTTTTAGTTGCATTTTGTGTTCTTAATGTTTAGCTTTTTAACTTCTTTTAATATTTTAGACACTAAACCCCTGTAAAATATACAGTAAGCAAAGGATTTTATTCTGTTCTGTATGCCCTGTCTCTTTACTTGAATAATCAGCTTCTTTGCTCTTTAGAAATTTTTAGTTTCATATTGTGCTATTTATCAGTTACTGGTCTTAGTGTCTATACTATCCATCAGGGTCCTGGCCAGAAAGTCCTTTCCTCTGTCTGTAAGTGAAGTATATTCTCCCTTTTCAGATTCAGGATATCAGGTATTATGTTTACATCCTTGATCTATTTGGAGTCGAGTTTTGTTCAGAATGAGAAATAGGAATCTAGTCTTATTTTTCTAGAAGAGCTCTCCAATTGCAAGGACCATTTGTTGAAGTGCTATCTTTTCTTCCATAGTATGTAGTTTTGGATTTTTTTTAATCTAAAATAATTTGCCCTGATTATGTGGGTATCTTCAATTATGTTTCATTGATTTGCCTTCCAGTGCCATGATGTTTTTATTACTACAGCTCTGTAGAGTAACTTAAAATAAGGGATGCTGATACCTCCATTTGTTTTTTTTATTATTCAGGCTTGTTTCCCTATTTTGAGTTTTCTCTGTTTCCAAATGGAATTTAAGGCTTTTTTTTTTTTTTTTCAAATTCTGTGAGTTGCTTTAGAAGTTTGATGGGGGTTGTATTAAACTTGTAGACTGCTTTTGGTAAGATGGCCATTTTTAGAATATGAATCTCACCAATCTATGAACATGAGAGATCTTTCCATCTTTGGGAATGTTCTTTAATTTCTTTCTTCAGTCAAAGGTTTTATTACATTAGTATTTCATGCCATTAGATTTCTTCTAAGATATTTTTGGTGTTATTATCAATAGGATCACTTTTCTAAATCTTTTTTTGATATGTTTATTATTTGTATATAAGAAGGATACTATCTTTTGTGAACTAATTTATGTTCTGCTACTTAATGAATGTATTTATCATCTGTAGTTTCTAGTGAAGCTTTTATTATCCTTTATGTATAGAATCATCTGCAAATAGGGATAATTTTATTTCTTCTTTTCCTATTTGTATTCTTTTAAGTTCCTCATTTTTCTCATTCCTCTGGTTAAGACTTCAAGTACTATGTTGAACAGAAAAGGAGAGAATGGGCATTCTTGTTGATGATATTAACTAATGGCTTGCCGTGATTTTTGTCCCCTGTATCCATAGATTCTCTGGGACGTTTTATAATGAAAGGATGTTGGATTTTGGCAAAAGCCTTCTTTGTGTCTAATAACATGATTAGTCCTTCAGTCTATTTATGTGGTTGATTGCACTTATTAATTTAAGTATGTTGAACTGCATCTCTCATATGAGGCTGACTTGATCATGGTAGATAATCATTTTAATGTGTTTTTGAATTTGATTTACAAGTATTTTACAGAGTTTTTTAAATCTAAGTTCATTAAAAGATTTGCGGATAGTTCTCTTTATTGTTGGATCTTTGTCTGGCTTTGGTATCATGGTAATACTGTCATAAAAAATTGGAAGGGCTAATTCCCTTTATATTTTATGGAATAATTGGTTGATGATGATAGTAATAATCATGCTAATTCTTCTATAATGGTCTAGTAGAATGTGGATATGTATCCACTTGGGTGTCCAGTGCTTTCTTTACTTAAGAGTTATTTATTTATTTATATTATTACTGGATTTTCATTGGTTATTATGGATTTATTTTAATTATTTACTTCCTCTTGATTAAATCTTGGTAGGTCATATATATCTGGAAATCCATCCATTCCTCATTGATTTTCCAGTGTGGTGAAATACAGATATTTATAGTATATCTTTATGAGTGTCTGAATTTCTTCCATATTATTCATAATGTTTCACTTTTCATCTATGACCTCATTGGTTTGGATTTTTTTTCCTTTTTCTCTTGGTAAACTTGCCAAAAGTTTGCTGATCTTGTCAATCTTATCAAAGAACCAACTCTTCATTTCATTGCTTCTTTTTATTGTTTTATTTTGTTTGTTTATATTTCATTAGTTGTAGTCCTGAGCTCAATACATTCTTCATTCTATTCTTTTGGAGGATGTTGTTTGCTCTTGTTTTTGCAAGGCCATCAGGTTCAACATCAAGTTATTAATTTGAGATCTCTCTAGTCTTTTGATATGACCATTTAGTGCTATAAACTTTTCTCCTAGAACTTGCTCTAATGCTTGACACAAATTTTGGTGCTCTGCAGTTTCATTTTCTTTAAGTCTATGAATTTTTTAATTTTCTTCTTGACTTCTCCTTTGACCCAGTTTTTATTCAGTAGTGTTTATTTAACTTCCACAAATGGGTATATTTTCTGCCATTTCTATTGGTGTTATCTACTTTTTTCATTTATAGTCAGATAGTGTGCATGATGTTATTTTAATTTTCCTAAAATTGTTTAGTCTTGATTTGTGTCCTAATATGCAGACAATTTTGGAGAAAGTCCCATGGTTTGCTGAGAATAAAGTATATTCTTAAAGTTTGGATGGAATGTTCTATAGATTTTAGACAGATCCATTTGATTTATGATGTCATTTAGCTTCAATATGCCTCTAGTTTTTGTGTGATTACCAACTGTTGATTAGAGTGGAGTATTAAAGTCAGAGACTATCATCATGTTTGGCTCAAATTGTGATCTTAGACATAATAGTGTTTTGTTCTTTTCTGTTTCATTTTTGTTTTATTTTTTAGCAAAATAGGGTGTCCCTGTGTCTAGTGCATATTTTCTTGTTATACTTTTCCTTTCATGAGTATAAAGTTTCCTTCCCTATCTCTTCTGTTTAGTTTTGATTTGAAGAGTATTTATTTCAGGATTTATAATAGCTAGGTCTGCATGTTGCCTTGTTCCATTTTCTTTAAATATCCTTTTCTGTCCTTTTACCCTAAGTTGGTGATGGTGAGCTAGATTTTTTTTTTTTTTGAGGGAGAAGGCAGCAAAGAGATGAATTTGTTTTCTCATCCAATCTGTTAGTCTGTGTCTTTATTAGGGAATTGAAGTTGTTAATAATGAGAGTTATTTTTGAATATGTTCATCAATCCCTGTTATGTTGTTGATTTGGTGTTGTTTCCTTAATATCCCTTCTTGTCAACTGTTCTGGGATTACATGTTCCTCATTCCCAATTGGGTATCTTTTATGATCCTCCTGACTGCAGTATTTCTTCTAATATCTTTTTCTAGAGCTGGATATGTGGACATAAATTTCTTAATTTTTTAAATCTGTTTTTATATTGGAAAGTTGTTCTTTCTTCTTTGTTTGAAATTGATATTTTTACTTAATATAGTAGTTTTGTCTGGTCACTGTGGCTTTGTAGAACTTACAGAACATTATTCTCAGTCCTTCAACATTTCCAATGAAAAGTTAGCTGTTATTCTGAAGAGACTGCCTTTATATGTGACTTGATCTTCCTCTATTATATTTTAAATAGCATTTTTAGTGTTTTGATTTTATTTGTTAGGTGAATTTCTTTTCTGTTCCTGTCTATTGTGTTCTTTATACTTATACTTTTTTTTTTTTTATTTTTTTTTTTTGGTTTTTCGAGACAGGGTTTCTCTGTGTAGCTTTGCGCCTTTTCCTGGAACTCACTTGGTAGCCCAGGCTGGCCTCGAACTCACAGAGATCTGCCTGGCTCTGCCTCCCGAGTGCTGGGATTAAAGGCGTGCGCCACCACCGCCTGGCTATACTTATACTTAATAGGTATCTTTCTCCTTAGATTTCAGAAATTTTCTTTTATAATTTTTGTTGAAAATTTCTGGGTTACCTATCTTTCTTGTATACATATTTATCATGGGTTTAGTCTCTTTATAGTGTCCCATATTTCTTGCATGTTTAGTTCCTGGTTTGTTGTTGTTTATGATTTAACATTTTCTTTAATGAGGTGATCCATTTTCTCTATCTTGTCTTGAAGATCTGATGTTCTCTCTTCCACTTGATCCAATCTGTTGGTAAAACTTTCCTTTGATCTTTTTCTTTACCTTCCTGAGTTTTTTTCCTTATAGTTTTATTTCATTTTGGCTCTTTTTTTTTATGGTTTTTAGAGACAGGGTTTCTCTGCATAGCTTTATGCCTTTCCTGGAGCTCACTTGGCTTTTGGCTCTTATTCTATCTCTTAATTAAATTTCATTTTCATATCTTGAATTACTTTTCATCATTGGTTTCAACTGTTTGTGTTTTTACATTCCTCATTTAGGCATTTGTTCATGTCTACTTTGAGTTCCCTTACTATATTTTAAATTATGATTTTTAAATCATTTCTTGATTATTAGCTAAGTTGTTTTACTCAGAGAACATTGCAATGGGGTGATACTTTCTACATAATATGTAATATTTTGATTGTTCATTTTATATTTGTGCAGTTAGACTTAAGCATCTAGAGTTAGGTTGTTAGCTGTTTCCTCTTTGTTAAGTGTTTGTTTGGATACTTGTGTGCTTTACCTAGCTTGTCAGTTTGTGGAATAGATAACCCATTCTTGGTGTTCTGTCTTGAGGCTACTCTGTGTTGGTGTGTGAATAAGGTATCAGAAGTGGCTTTAGCTTGGCTATGGATAAGGTGCAACTTCTGAGCCTGGAAGTAGACCTTCCATAGGCTTAGATGATTCTCTCTGATAATCTTGAGAAGACTTAAAGTTATACTGAATTGTGCAAGTGTAGTTCTAGATAGGATTCCACCTGGCGGCAGTGCTGGAAGATATGACTGATAGGCAGTAAGGTTGGTGTGTGTATGTGTGTGTGTGTGTGTGTGTGTGTGTGTGTGTGTGTGTGTGTGTGTATGTATGTGTGTGTGGCGGGGGGGGAAGTGGTCTTGGCAAACTGAAAGAGTATTATTGTTATTACTTGTAAGTATTATTGTTATTACTTTTACGTATTATTGTAATTACTTTTAAGACACATCCTCTAGTAATTCTTTTCTTTACTTTTACTTTTCCCATTACATCTTTATGTCTTCATTCCTTCTTGCAACATTCTGAAATAGCTCTCCAATCACTTATTATCTCAGATTTATTCTATGTCAGGTGTGTTTTCGGTATTATCCTTTGATTTTATTTTAAAACTTAGTTCTTATTAAGATATCTTATTTTTACCTGAGATAACTGGTATATTTTATAATCTATACAGGAAAATGTTTATCACATGTGTGTGTGTGTGTGTGTGTGTGTGTGTATACCCATATATTTTCATCAAATATGTATAGTATGTATTGTCCTGAGTTTATTTTTAAAAATGTGTAATATGAGATATGTTCTCTTCAAAGTATATGATATAATATCACTTATAGTTTCAATATTATGCAATGCCTCTCTAGACCTTATTCAACTTGCTTAACAGAGATATTATGCTCTATGATTAGCAGCATCTCATTGCACCTGGCCCCTGATAAACAGAGCTATATTTTTGCTCCTATGAATTTTGTTATTTTTAGATAATGCAAATGTAATCTCATAGTGTTCACCCTTTTGTAAACTGATTATTTCCCCTGTATCCATGTTCTCACATATCAATGGGAACATTAAGGAAATGAAAAATGTACTTATTGAAAACTCTAAAACTAATGAAAAAAATAAAGAATACAACAAATATAATCTATTCTCTTTGATGAGATTTACTACTACTAAAATGTTCATATTTCACAAGAAAATCTAGAGATTCAATATAATATCAAAATGCAATGTCAATTTTTTTTAACAAAGGAAAAATGATTTTAAAATTCATCTGGAAGCCTTAATGACCAAAAAGAGTGGAAAATAATTATAAAAAAATTCTGGAATGTTGACTTTCTTAATTTTTAAGATATAAATCTATAGTCATTTAGACATTAAAGTACTAGCACAGGAACAGACATATTGACCATTGGAATAGAATGAAGAGAGCAGAAATGAACTCATTCATGTATAGCTAACTGAACTCCCACAGAGTAACAAAAATATACAAGGAAAAAACAGACTTCATAACATAAAGTTGAGAAAAATGAATATTCTAACCTGGCAAAGAAATAAATGTGGATCATCTAATACAATTCCCAAAAATGGGTTTTACAACTGGAGAATATTAAATTCCTAGAAAAAAGTAGGAAAAAATCCTGTGATATTGATCTGGTAATAACTTCACAAATATATAGAAACATAGGTAATAAAAGCAAAAATATATGAGTGGAGCTATGTGATCTGAAATAATACATACATCAAAGAAAATAATTGATGGTATGAAAATAACAGTCCCATCTAGGGAAAAAGCAAAAAACAAAGTGATTTTCAATTATGTATGTGATAAAGTGTTAATCTTCATATATGTAAAGAATTATTAGAATTCATCATGTAAAGACATACTAATTCTAAGATCCAAAAACTAGACTAAGTTTGAGTAGATATTTCTCTAAAGAAAACATTTTAAAGGCCAATAGGTATGCAACAAAATGTTAGCATCACTAGTCCTTTGGAAATGCACATTAAAAAACACAAGTAGACATTATTTAATAAATCTTATGATGGATATTATTTATAAAAGACAAATGTTGGCAAAGATATAAAGAAATTTAATCCTTTATGCACTGATAGTGGGAAGGTGAAGCTTACAGCAGGTGCAATGGAAATAATATGGCGTGTCCTTACATAAGGAATATTTTAATGGGGTTGGCAAATGGGCTGAGAAAGAAAGCAGGGAAACAACACCTTTCACAATAACCACAAATAATATAAAATATCTTGGGGTAACTCTAAACAAGCAAGTGAAAGACCTTTATGGTAAAATCTTCAAGTCTTTGAAGATGGAAATTGAAGAAGATAATCAGAAGATGGAAAGACCTCCTGTTCTCATGGATTGGCAGGATTAAATAGTAAAAGTGGCCACCTTACCAAAAGCAATCTGCAGATTCAATGTAATCAACATTAAATCTCCAACACAATTCTTTAGGGATCTTGAAAAAACAATACTCAACTTCACATGGAAAAAAAGGCCCAGGGTAGTTAAAACAATTCTATACAGTAAAAGAATGTCCAGAGGTATTACCATCATTGATTTCAAGCTGTACTACAGAGTTATAGTAATATAAACTGCATGGTATTGGCAGAAAAACAGATTAATCAATGGAATCAAACACACCAATCAACATCTGATTTTCAATAATGAATCAAGGACTATACAATTGAAAAAAGAAAGCATCTTCAACAAATGGTGCGGGTCAAACTGGATGTTGGCATGTAGAAGAATGCAAATAGATCCATATCTATCACCCTGCACACAACTCAATTCCAAGTGGATCAAATACTTCATCATAAAACCAGATACACTGAACCCAACTGAACAGAAAGTGGGGAATAACCTTGAACGCATTGGCACAGGAGACAACTTCATGAACAGAATACCAGTAGTATGGACACTAAGACCAACAATTAATAAATGAGACCTCATGAAACTGAAAAGCTTCTGTAAGGCAAAGGACACCATTAATAGAAAAAAATAACACCCCGCCACATTTTCACCAACTCTACATCTGACAGATGGCTAATATCTAAAAAATATAAAAAAAATTCAAGAAACTCGACACCAACAAATAAATAACTCATATGTGAACAAAATTCTCAATACAGGAAACTTAAATGGCCAAGAAACACTTAGAGAAATGTTCAACATCCTTAGCCATCAAAGAATGAAATTCCAAATGACTCTGAGATTCCATCTTACACCTGTCAGAATGGCTGAGATCATAAACACAAGTGACAGTTCATGCTGGAGAGGATGTAGAGAAAGGGAACACTCCTCCATTTCTGGTTGGAGTGGATACTTGTACATTTATTTTAGAAATCAATATGGTAGTTTTTCAGAAAATTGGGAATAGATCTACCTCAAGACCCAGCTATCCCACTCCTGGGCATATACCCAAAAGATGCTCTATCCTACCACAAGGACATTTGCTCAACTATGTTCGTAGAAGCTTTATTCATAACAGCCAGAAATTGGAAACACCATAGATGTCCCTCAACTGAAGACTAGATTAAAAAAAAATGTGAAACGTTTACACAATGGACTAATTCCCAGCTGTTAAAAAACAATGACATCATGAAATTCACAGGCAAATGGATGGAACTTGAAAAAAATCATCCTGAGTGAGGTAACCCAGATCCAGAAAGACAAACATGATATGTATTCACTTATAAGTGGGTATTAGCTGTATAGTAAAAGATAATCACACTGTGATCCACAGAGACTAACTACCAAGGAGGAATTAAAAGGTATGCAAGGATCTCTCTGGGAAGGGATAATAGAATAGATTTTGCAGGTCAACTGGGGGTGGGTGGGTGTAGGGACTGGAGGAATCAAGTAGCAGGAGTTGGAAAAAGAAAACACTGCGAGAGATTATCGGAATTGTGGGGAATTTCAAGGGTGAGGTAGAAGCCCAATGCAGTGGAAACTCCATGGAATCTATGAGAATAACCACAGCAAAGACTCCTAGTAATGGGGGACACGGAGCCTGAACTGGCCATCTTCTGTAACCAGGCAAGGCTTCAGGAGGAGGGACTGACACACCAACACAACCTTAAAATCTTTAACCTACAGTTTGTCCTTCCTGCAGAGTATTCTGGGACCAGAGCCTAGCAGAATCCTCATCAAAGAGACCAGAGAGATTTCATTCAGCAACTGATAGGAACAGATGCAGAGTCCCACAGCCAAACATTAGACTTAGCTGGAGGAATCCTATGGAGGACAGCTAGGAAGAATCAGAGAAACCAGATGGGTCAGGGACACCATGAGAACATGGTCCACAGAATCAACTGATTGGGACTCATGGGGACTCACAAAGATCAGGAAGCCTGTAGGGGTCTAACTTAGTTGCTCTACAAATATATTGTGGTAGCATGGTGTTCTTGTGGGACTCCTCACAGTGGGAGAGGGGCTCTGTCTGACTTTTAGCCTGCTTGTGGGACCCTTTCCTTCTTACTGGGTCATCTTGTTGAGCCTTGATATGGTGGTATGTGCCTGGAATTATTGTAGCATATTATGCCATGTTTGGTTGATATCCATAGGAAGACTGTTCTTTTATGAGGGTAGATGGAGGTAGGGTGGATCTTAGGGAGAGGGGAGGTGGTAGTGGGCAACTAGGGGAGGGGTGTGAGGGAAAACTGAGATCAGGATGTAATATGTGAGAGGAGAAAAATAAATAAATAATAAATAAAGGAATAAGTTATTGTTTTAAGATATACCCATTACAATCATAAAAATGTACATTTTTATTGTTCCAATAAGAATTTATTGAAGCCCATCACCTCTTTTTGTACTCAAATTAAAATTTCAAATTTATAGCTCAGTGTACACATGCCTATAATTCCAAGATTTTGGGAGATAGAGGCAAGAGGATCATGAGAGAATTCAAGATCATCCAGGGATGCATGGTAAGAATTTTTCTCAAGTAGTACTTTTAAATGGGACCTCATAAAACTGAAAATGTTTGGTAAGGCAAAGCCACTGTCATTCAGACAAACTCAGCCTGTAGAATGGGAAAAGATTTAAACCAACTACACATCCAATGGAGGAATAATATCCTAAATATATAAAGAATATATGTGTGTGTGCATGTGTGTGTATATATATATATATATACATATATATATATATGTCTCAAGAAACTAGATATCAAAAAATCAAATAATACAATTAAAAAATGGATACAAATCTAAACAGAATTATCAATAGAAGAATCTCAAATGGCTGATAAACACTTAAAGAAATGTTTAACATCCTTAGCCATCAGGGAAATGCAAATCAAAACTACTTTGTGATTCTATCTTACACCTGTTAGAATGGCTAAGATCAATAACACAACTGACAGCTCATGCTGATGAGGATGGGGTATAAGGGAAACAGTTATCTATTGTGGGAGTACAAATGTGTTCAGCCATTGTGGAAATCAATGTGGCAGTTCTTCAGAAAGATGGAAATCAATCTACCTCAAGAGACAACTATACCACTTTTAGATATATACCCAAAGGAGACTTCATCCTGAAAAAGGACATGTTCTCAGTCTTGTTCATTGCTGCTCTATTCATAATAGCCAGAAATTAGAAACAACCTAGGAGTCCTTCAACAATAGAATGGATTAGGAAAATGTGGTACATTTCCCCAGTGGAGTATTATTCAGCTGTTAAAAAAATGGTGTCATGTAATTTGCAGCCAAATGGATGGAACTAAAAAAAATCATTCTGAGTGACATAACTTAGATGCATAAAGATAAATATGTTATGCATTTGCTTATATATGGATATTATCCAGTAAGTAAATGATAACTGAACTATAATCCATGAAATAAGAGACACATTAGAGAAATAAAAAAGGGACTAGGTGGGAAACAGTTCTCTGGGAGGAGGCAGTAAAATAGATCTGATTGGTATACTGGGGATGGGGGACTGGAATGGGAGGATCAGGTGGGAAGGGGAGATGGGATTGAGGGAGGTAATTCAGGGAACTTGTCTAGAATCAAGGGATATTTAAGGAATGTTATGGAAACCTACTGCAGTGGAAACATCCTAAATTGTATGAAAAAAACCTAATGAAGTCTCCAATAATTGGGGGGAGAGGAGACAAAGTCCCAGCTGACCTTATTTTGTCACCAAATGAAGCTTCCATTGCCAGGACTTGGCTACATCTAATTGAGTTGTTGGCCAAAAGGGTTCCATGGAAATCCCCAAACAACACAGGCAGTAGCCAAGACTCTGAGTTATTCTGTGCAAACTGACAAGAAGGCCATATTGCTAATGACAACACCCACACAACTCAATGAACATGGAGATGTCTAGATGGTGCTTACATAGATTGTAAGAGGTGTAGGGTAAAACCATATTCTACTGGTCTTAAAAAAATAGAGATAAAATGATCCCTAATGATATTCTGCTGCATTCATAGACAGGGTCTTAGTCAACTATCATCAGAGAAGCTTCCTCCTGCAGCAGATGGTAGCAAATACAGAAATCCACAGCCACACATCAGATAGATAGATAGATAGATAGATAGATAGATAGATAGATAGATAGATAGATAGATAGATAGATAGCTCAAGACATACAGCTCTAAATGGAATGTCTCTGTCAAATATCTCCTTTCAAAGCTCAGAGAACCCTGCAGAAGAAGAGGCAGAAAAAAGTGTAAAAGCCAGAAGGGATGGAGAACACCAGAGAACAAGGTTTTTTGAATCAATTGAGAAATATTCATATGAACTCAGAGAAACTGAAGCAGGATGCACAGGGATTGCACTGGTCTGCACCAGGTCCCCTGCATATATACATTATGATTTCCTGTTTATTATTTTTGTGGCACTCCCAAGTTGGTGAACAAGTGTGTATGTGATTCTTGTGCATCTCTTGGACTCTTTCTGTTGATTTGTATTTTCCATCTTTGGTGTGATGGTTTTTGTTTTATCTTACATTTTATTTTGCTAAAAAAAATTCTTCTATACTTTTTAAAACACATAATGTACTATACTAGTTTCAAAGTGCACAGAAATGTTCTTATGGACATGTCATTGATTCCTTATCTCTGTCTTTTTGTTTTTATTATCTGGGTTTTGAAAAAAATCTCAAAACTATTTTTCTGCCTATTACGTAGAGGAGAAAGGACAATACATATTTTCTGTAAATGATCAAGAACAATAGTTGTAATCTCTATGTCTACTATTCTCTGCCACTGTAAGTTGAAAGCAAGCATAACTTATGCATAACCTACTGGTCATGGCCATATATTTTTCATCATTGTGTTTCTTAAGTACATCTTTAACAGCTTAGTCACAAATGTCTTCATTCAGGAATATTTTAGTAATCTAAATAACCACTATCCTTTATGTTGAGATTATACTGTAATTACATTCTTCCTTCCCCTTTCTCTGTCCCAATTCTCCCATATATCTTTCCCTAGTTTCCTTCAAGTTCATGGCCTCTTTTTCCATTAATTGTTATTGAATGCATAACACACAAAGAAACACACACACACACACACACACACACACACACACACACACGCCTAAGTATAACCTGCTCAGTCTGTATAAATATATATATATATATATATATATATATATATATATATATATATATATATATATATATGTATAAAGGTTTACTATTTGACACTGGACAACCAATTGGTGATGTTTCAATAAAACTTTATTTAGGAATCAGACTATAGGATATATTTGGCCTACCTCCAGGCTTTGTTTTACTTATGTCTGACCCAGATTTATTTTTATTAGTTAAAGCTCACTGCTGAGACAGAGAATACTCAGATGAGCAGAAAATTGCCTACAATGAATAAATGAGATTAATTACCCTTGAAGACAGGAAAATGGAATGTAAAAAAACATTATGTAAGTTTGAGTTCATAAAAAGTTTTATAGGTAACCTAAGCTTAAATTATAAGGGAAAGATAAGCCCATGTACCCTCTCCCAAGTGAAGCTGACTCTGAATTTAGGAATGGGCTCATAACCAGCCACTGGGCATTGTCCCAGTACCAGCATTTCCTCACAGACAAGGAACTGTACAAGTTTAACTAAAATTTTCATATGCTTTCTGAATATTGATGATGAACTCTCATATGTACAAGTTACTGAACAAAGCTATTTTGTTCATCTAAAACAATAATGTATTTCTAGACTTCTTACCTTGGACACAGCAGGGTTTGGTCTAGATATGTACAGCATTTTGTTATACTTGCAGAATTGTTAACTATAGAAAGGAAATGTGATATTATTTTTATTATTGTTGATATTAATAGAACTATTCATAATGCATTTGTTATTAGTGATGGGGTGATATAAAAAGAATCCTTAATTATTAATGGCATTGATATGACATTATTAATTTTGATACTAAAATGAGCATTTCATTATTCCAGATGCAATTATCTTGTTAGACAGAAGTTATTGCTAATAGATTATACTTTCTGCAGTCTTGTTTTGGCACATCATAATTAGCTGTGGGTTTATATAGCTGAATCAAAAGCTGTGTTAAGAATTTTATCTCTGTGTGCTGCAGAATGAAATTTAGTTTGAATCAGTAAGGCCAAGTAAGAAGAACGGTTGGTCACACTCTTTTCTTTTTTTCTGCTCATGGCCAGACTCCTCAGAGTGACTTCTTAGGTATATCATTTAAAGAAATTAGACTAACTGTGCCAGTATGTAAAGACTCGGCTGGTAGAAGGTCTTCTGTCATGTCACATTTTCTACACAGTAGATCAGCATAGAAGTCTCTCTCCTGTTCTGCACTGATTATTAAGATGTGAAACTATCCTGTGATTTATATTACACTGTCACAATGCATTTCATTTTGCTTTGTTTCAATAATACATGAATTCCTCAATAATTTCTTTCAATTTGACTCAGAAGTTGTTATAGACTCTAGGATTATATTTCTTGATATTCTGTTCAGCCTTATTAACACACATGGAAAAAGTATATCCCTCCATAATTGCTTATAGCTTGTACAGTGCAATGCAACATATTACCTCATTTTAGATAATTATTTTGTAGTGGTATGATATTCTAACACTTAAAAGTGTTGCACAGAAGCAAATAGCTTTATGAATTACCTTATAATCTTGGTCAGCTTCAACTGATTATTCCCAAAGAACATTTTAGTCTGTCCTTTAACAACCACCCTCCACTTTACAGATCCTCAGCCACAACTTGAGAGCAGTTGAGAAGAAAAACTAATATAAGCAGTGAAACGTTCACAAGCAAAGCCAGAGCAGGATTTACTAAGACCTTTATTGGCCTCTTCATGCTCTGTCCCCCCTTGACCTCCGCACATACCAACACGTTTGGGATGGTGGTCCCTCCAATGTGCTGATGCTTGAGGTTAAAGAAATCAGGTGTTGGTCTGACTTTAGAACAGCTAATGCAGTTGGATTTCTTTGTTTATCTCCTTAGAAAAGGATTTCTTGTAAGCTGAGTTTAAAGGTATTTTGCTTTTTTTGTGTGTATCTGTTAGTAGACATAAACTTGTCTTGAGAGGAAACTCCAATGAAGAAACTGTAGCAAAGTGAAGAAATTCTTTGTGCATTCTTATTCTAAAATATAAGTATTACTAAGAAATTGGATGTTCACAGAGCTTAGGGAATAGCCATCAATAAAGTGTTTCTCTTGCAAACATGAACATCAGGATTAGATTTATACTATCCAGATTTGATAACTGGGCTATGGTGGTACATGCTTATTATCCCAGCACTAGCCAGCCTAGCTTCTTGGCAAGTTCCCAGCCAGAGAGGGATCCTGTCTCAAAGAACAAGGATGGCACCTAATAAACAACACTTGAGCTAGTCCTCTGGCCTCCTGATGAACTAACAGGTATGTATGCCCACATAGATACAACATGTCTCCACTGGTGATCACCACACTTCGAATAAAAAGGAAGACCACTCTCCAAAGGCAGCTATTAGCAGTGTTCTAGTTATCCTTATCTTTCATCTCTATCAAAGATTTGATAATTTTTGTGGAACCCTAAGGATATGCAGGCTTTCACTAGTGATATTAGCAGTTCATTATTTAGAATGATGGACATTACGAGTGGCATTGAGGAAATTAGTGTAGTTCATACAAATGCATTTAGTGGACTACCAGCATCACAGTCAAGGTATAAACTCCAGTGATTTATCCCTGTGCTCTCAACAGGAGAATATGATCTTCTCCTTAAGCTTCTGTATCTGTTGCTGGCTTAGATGGCTCTTGGTCATCTTCTTGATTAGTTAACTTAATTTTTTTTTATGCCAACATTTCTTTTCAGGACTTTGTAACTGACAGGAACATTGAATTTATAGGAATAATTACACAATTATTTCCGGTTGTTTTTAAGACATCTATGTATATTCTTATCCTTAAAATCTACTAGAAATTTGTGGTGATTAGTCAATCCTTTTATACTTCTTTGTTTATTACATTTATTTATCTATTTATTTATGGTGTGTGTGTGTGTGTGTGTGTGATCAGATGTATTCCACAGTTCACAGGACAATTTGCTGAAGTTGGATCTATCTTTCTACCAGGTAGTTCTTTAAGATATGAATTCAAATCATCAGGCCTGGTGGCAAGTGCTTTTACCTGCTTAACAATCTCACAGGCCTAGTTAATGTTTACCTGTTTTTTCAGTGGCTTTCAACATTTGCTAAAATGAGCCTAATATGTTTGTACAAGCAAAATACCTAAGGTCAGTCCACAGCAATGGCCAAAATTAAAAAAAGGAAGGAAGGAAAGAGAGGAAGGAAGGAAGGAAGGAAGGAAGGAAGGAAGGAAGGAAGGAAGGAAGGAAGGAAGGAAGGAAGGGAGAAAGGAAGAATCAACACAGTATTCATGTATTTAGAATATGTACATGTTAGTATTTATACTTCAACTGTTTGGTTAGAATGTGTCTATTCCAGAACCCTGTTTTATAGATTCTTATTGACTCCTCCCTTGATGTCATCATGGAGTTTTCTTTTCTGTTTCAATCATTTTGGGCACAATTCTTAGTACTTTTTTGTGTGGTTAAATTATACCTGTGCCAATGGATTCAGTTGGGTAAAGGTCAAGAATCTAGTAGTTTGTATCCTCCTTAGGGCAGGAGAGGAAGTTTGCTGTATTATTAAAAAAAAAGTGGAGTTATCTAACAGCATTTTGCTTGGGAAGCTGTAATTATAATTATGGAAGTATTCAATTTAGGCTTCTGTGTCTGTTTTCTATATCAAATCAACAAAATATTCATTTTTATTTTATATTACTACAGCACCATATTTCCCAAGTGATTTACATTCACAAATTGGCTTCTGTATGTGAGAGTTTGATGTGAAATGAAGGTAGCAATGGGCTTCCCTCACTTCCGTGGGGAACTTATTCCAAAGGTTAAAAAATAATATACTGTTATATCATCAAGTTTTTTTTTCCTTATTGAGTCTTCACCTAGATTTTCATATGCACACTTTCAATCACTGGTAAGACAGATGGACTGATTTGAGGATTGCATAACACTACTGAAACTATAAACAAGTAATTATAAGAAGGAAATCATTTATTTTATTGTGAATCAATATGGTAACGTGGCAAATAGTGTGTATATTCCCAAAGCTATCTACATTGCCATTGTAAGTGGAAAGGGCTGCTTGCCTAGAACCACTTTGTGTCAAATTGGGGTAGACTTATTTGCATTTCCTTTAAAATTTGTCCAACAGTTCAAAAATGTAGCCAAAAGTATCAATATATTACAAAGAAATAAATGAAAACATTTCTTTATTATATAAAAAGATGCTAACCCTCACTTTAATAAATAAATGCAAATTAAAACTATAATTAGCTGTCATTTCTCATGAATTAGATTGACAAAAATAATAAAATTTTATTCTGTCAGTGAGGGCAAGAAGTTGAAGACATTAGCACTTTGTTGGGGGGAGATGAAATGATATAGCACCTATGGGAAATTTGCCAATTATATATGTATATATGTGTATATATGCATATGTATGTGTGTTTGTGTACACATTTATATGTACATAATGATGTGAAGCAATATCCGGGATAAATTGTTAAGGCAAGATGCAAAATACAGAACAGTTTATAGTATGCTAATTTTGTGTACAAAAATAGAAGACATATGAATATACAGATACACTTATTTGCTTATATTTTTGCAAAGAAGTAAATATGAATAAAATAAAAATTAATCAAAATAATTACCTATGAGGGAAGATGAGAAAAAAAAGAAAGCCATAATCAAGACATCTATGAATGTACCTTGCTAAGGTGTTCTGAGTTTGAAACTATGTAAACTTTTTGCTTACTTTTACGTAAAATAAAAAGAAATCCTAAAACTTATAAAAAAAAAAAAGGTAAAGTGATAAATTGAACTGCATTATTACATTATCATTTGCTATCCTCAGTCTACAAAGAAGAGACTTTGTGTAACTGGTACTATGATTGTACTTTGTTTGCATATTTTTGTGTGTGTGTGAAAACTAATGGAATATGAATCTTACAAAAGAAGAGGAAAAAATGTTAAACCTATTGTTAATTGCAGTTTCTTTTAAGTTTGAAAAGACTAGAAGATAAACAGGCACATAGGCACATAGAAAGGCAAATGAATAACTATGTTAATATTAGAAAAAAATATTTGTAAGACAAAAGACATAATTAAAAAATAAAAAATAATTGCACCAAACCCAGGCCAAGGGAGGGCATGGGTCTGGTGAAAGAGCCAGCAACAGGGGCAAACCAGCCAGGCCTGTGGCCCTCCCATGCCCAACCTGGTTGCACCCTGTTTTGGGCTAGGATGATGTCTGTGCCACGTTACCATGGCAGGCCATACAGAAGTCTGAGGTGTGTCCTGCAGCCTGAAACCATGATGTCTGTAGGCTGTGCTGCGGCCAGCAGCCATCCTGGTGTGGGGGGCCTGCACTGTCACCCGAGGCCATGGTGATGTCTGAGTCTTTGCCACTGCCAAGGTCCACGGACCTGGGCTTGAGGTCTGCAGCCAGGGTCTGTGTTGATGTCTCTAGTCAGAATTACCACCAGAGTTCACGAGGATGCCGGTGGTCTGTGCTCCTGCCAGGGGCTATACTGATATGAGGGGCCTGAGCTGCCTCCTAAGGCCATGGCGTTATCCACAGGCCAGGCATCCTATGAAGGCCTTGTCCGGGTCTATGGTCCTTCTGGAGCAGAGGGCCATGTTCATGGCGTGTTCTGTCGCCAGAAGCCCAATGGAGGCCCATGATCCTTGCTCCCACAGACTATAAAGCTCAAGGATGGCTGCAGATGCACAGTTGAGAGGGAGAGAGGTGGAAGGCTTCTGTGACAATTTCCACCCCTACTCCACGCCCCCTTCACCCATCAAAGAAAACAAAAACAAAAACAAACTAACAGCCTATACTGGAATCTACTGAAGAGAAGCCTTAAAAAGTGTGACAGAGATGTTGAAGAGTAAGCTCTCCAAAGTTGATGGCTTCTGAAAATAAGGCATGGAAGGAGAAGAACTCAGTTTTGTTTAGGGACAGGCCACAAATAATTTGACCATGTATCAGCGAGTATATCGATAACACAAAGTAGACTCTCCTGTTTTTGAATTTCTTTTAACTTTTTTTTTTTTTTTTTTTTTTGCTTGCAGGAGGTCACAAAGGATCAGTGGACATGGAAGGACTTTGAAGGGATTGTGATTTGGATGCATGATGTGAAACTCCCAGAGAATCAATAAAAATGTTATGTGGATAAAAAAAGAATTAGCCAAAATAGCCCATTATCTTTAACTTTGATCCAAAATATTAGTATGGACTCCTGGTTGATTTACATATTTTAAAAATTATATATTTAATAGATCTGCTCAATGACAAATCTTCGTAAAGCACCTATACTTACCAGGTAAAAGTTATCAAGTAATGCTGCCCAAAAAGATAAATTTGGGTCTTTTTGGAAAATAATATGTCCAGGTCTTGGACAGAAAACATGTGCTATTGTTGTTTGGCACTTATTTTGGGGGGTGGGGGGCCCTGCCACCCCACTCCCAAATAAATCACATATAGAGGCTTATTCTTCATTATGAATATCCAGCCTTAACATGGCTTTGTTTCTAGCCAGCTTTTTTTAACTTAAATTATCTCAACTACCTTTTCTTTTACTTCTCTAAATCTTACTCTTACTCCATGGCTTGCTGTATTGCTGGGTGGCTGGCCCCTGAAGTCCTCCTCCTTCTCTGGCTACTAGATATCCATTTCTCCTAGCTTTCTCCCACTATATATACTCTCTGCCTGCCAGCCCCACCTATTCTTTCTCCTGTCTTGCTATCAGCTAGTTCTTTATTAGACCATCAGGTGTTTTACACAGGTAGAGTAACACAGCTTCACAGAGTTAAACAAAGGCAACATAAACAAAAGTAACACACCTTCAAATAATATTCTACCACAAACGTGCAAATTTCTAGAAAAAAAACTTGTGGCCCAAAGAAAAAAAATCTCAAGGAATAAACATATGCCAAAAGTACATAAATACTTTGAAGAGGTTTCTTCAAAGAGAAGAAAATGACCTACATTTGATGCACAGTGAACACATACACACACGAGCTCACTGTTTACTACTGCTATTTGGAACTATCAAATCAGTCCTTAACTAGAAGTAGCTTGTAACCTCTGCTTTATAACTAATCTGAATAATCAAGACAGTTGTGTAGCTTGGTCTGCTTAAGGAGACCCTGGCAATAGGATCAGTATCTATTCCTGAAGCATGAGCTGGCTTTTTGGAGTCCATTGCTGTAGGGAGCCACCATTCAAAGATGGTGCTGGCTTCCTGGTAGCCTAGCTGTAAACAACTCCATATTTGGCTATGCTCTCTCTCGGGACTACGTGTCCTGTGACCTGCGCATGCACGGGTATGGTAATCGACTTTATGTCCTCAGCCTATCCCGTGGCTCCCCGTGCTTACATTCTGGCGGGACCCAATCACAGTATGGCACATTTGCCTGATTCCCTATATAAGCAGCTGCAATTTAGTTCTCGGGGCCCCTCACCTCCAGCTCTCCCTTAACCAAGAGGCACTCCAATAAAGTGTGATTTGAGAAGTGGTGGTCGTTCTTCCTTGCTGGCCAAGGAGCTCACCGCAACTGGTGCCGAAACCCAGGAAGGACACTTCGGACACCAGGTGAGGGGTCGAAGAGGATTCAGAACTCAACACACGGACTGGTGACGTCGGTAAGTTCTCCAGGTATGCTGATTGCTGGGATTAATCCGTTTGTGTTTGCTCTTGTGTTCATTCTTATGACAATTGTTGTTCTTCTTTGCTGTTTTTTTACATGCATGTCTTAAGGAAGGACGCAATGTGGAAATCATTAGAGGGGGACGCAAGGCATTAATTAAGCACCAGGATAGTCTATCAGAATCAGACTTTAAAGGAGAGAACTTAAGTAGGCCTAAAAAGAATAAAGAAAAGAATAAAGAAAAGGAAAATAAAGAAAATAAGCCAGAAAAGGAAGGATATTCAGAAAAGAAAGGGAACCCTTTGTATCTAGTATTAGAGGAATTTGCAAAACTTGATTTATCTGATAATGAATTAGATTCAGATGAGGAGGAAAATTTAGAGAAAGCTGCAGCTGAATATGAGGAAGAAAGATATCGGCAGCGGCGACCCCCTCCTTATAATGTTTCTGCTGGGGTGAATGTGGAACCAACGGCGCCTTCAGGACCACATCCACCCCCGGCAACACCTTCGTATCTGCAAACAGGTGGAGGTTGTCATTTTATCAGGAGGGACACCTAGGCGCAGCTAGCGTCCGCGTTTCCAGTTTTTGAAGATCCGCAATCAAACAACAGGTATCATGAACCTGTGCCTTACAAACAATTAAAAGACCTGGTAGAGGCTGCTCGAGCTTACGGAGTAACAGCCAGTTTCAGAATGGTTCCCGAGCAGCGAATTTGTCTAAACGATTGTCCAGTTATCTTATAGGAAATTGGTCCGGAGAATTTGAAGAGACCTTGGAGAAACTGAGAGTGGTGGTGGTGACCATCAACTCCACCCGAGTGGATCTCAGCATGGCAGAGGGACTGTCCTCTTGGATTGCTTCTAACTTTTCCCTGTTTAAAGAGTGGGTGGGGGTGGGTATATTTTTAGCATGCTGCCTTGGGGTGTGTGTGCTCTGTCTGTGGTTGGTCTGCCGTTTGTGAGCATGCACAGAAAAGGACAAGGTCATTATCACTCAAGCATTAGCCTCTTTGGAGTGTGGCTCCTTCCCCCAGATCTGGCTTTCTGCCTTAAAGAATACCTAATATCCACACAGCCTTTGCACCCCTGGGACTGGTTAGTCCATTGCACACGGGAAGGTATGTGGACAATTATTATATGCATAGCCTTTGCACCCCAGGGACTGGTTGGTCCATTGCACTCCTGAAGGTATGCAGGCAATTATGCACAGTTAACTCATCCTTGATCGGTCAACACATCATGAGGTGGGGACCTGATTGGATGACATATTTGTGTTGGTATTCAAATAATAAAGAGGGAGGAGATGTAGGGAGCCGCCTTTCAAAGATGGCGCTGGCTTCCTGGTAGCCTAGCTGTAAACAACTCCATATTTGGTTATGCTCTCAGGACTATGTGTCCTGTGACCTGCGCATGCATGGGTATGGTAATCGACCTTATGTCCTCAGCCTATCCCGTGGCTCCCCGTGCTTGCATTTTGGCAGGACCCAATCACAGTATGGCACATTTGCCTGATTCCCTATGAAGTCACAAAATATTAATGACAAAACATCTTAAGCTAGAAGTAAAGTATATATCTCAGGCAAATAGGTGGTTTGACATGTTTAAGATATAGTACTTAACCAAAATGGATTTTCAAACCTACATATCACTAGCAAAACCTTGGCAATTTAAAAATAAAAATAAATGTTGAATTTTGTTCTGTTATATTCATATTTCATTATTTTTGTTTCAAATTTGCTGTAAAGTTCAATTCTATGCAGCTATAGTAAAGTTGTAAACACTGTAAAAACAGGATTGTATCAAATAACTTCATACTGATTTATGAAACAACCTATTTCCATGGTTTCTCCTTATTAAAACTATTTAGGTTTGACAAAATATATACAGAAACCCAAAAGCCATTTTTTTCTTAGTAAAACTAAATTGGGAATTATATAATATTCTTTTAAACAATACTAATTATAGGGATATGATTTGAGTTTTTAATAAAAAGTGTCTTAAAACACTAATCTTGATCCACTTGTAAGAATATAATTGTGTGCCTAGGCTGCACTGCCTCCCCTGGACACCACACTAGGGCCCACAGCCCCTGGCAGCTGTACCACAAGCCAGAGTAGTCCTAGGGACCCCAGGGAAGACACTGCGCACTGCCTGCTAAACCCGGTTAAGCCTGCTCAACAACTCCAGACTGTACCCCTACCCTTGAGCTCCATATCCAGGCCTACTACTTTGGAAGAAGTCTTGGGCTTTACCAGAGGCCAGGAAGTATCAAGGAACCCCAGGTAGGACACTGCCCCCTGCCAGCTAACACTCCTTAAAGCCTGTCAGGGAATACCAGACTGAAGCCCCTCCCTGGGCTACATACTAGGGTCCACAGCCCAGGCAGCTTTGTGGGAGGCCAGGCTGCTCTGAGGAACCCCAGAGTCAAGATCAGATCTAGAAACCCCATGACTACATCTTCAGAAGAATTTAGCCTTAGTGGAGCACAGGATGGATCTAGGCACCCCAGCACAGGCAGCTGTACTGGTGGCCAGGCTGGTCCTAGGTACCCCCAGAAGCCAGACCAGATCTAGGGACTCCAGGCTGCATTCCCTCCCCTCAACTCTCTGTCCAACTTTGAAAGAGGACTTTGGCCTTAGCAAAGGCCAGACTGGATCTAGGGACCCCTACCCCCAAAAAACAGAGGGAGCACCCTACTGAACCCAAAGACATGCTAGACACCAGAAACTTTGACAATTTAGTCCAGAAGACCAGAGCGGAAGGAGAAGCCTTAGAACAAAACACCCATACAACAACGACAAACTCAGAAATCAACACCTAGACCTAAAATCACTCCAAATCCTGATGTCTAAACGCCAGTGTAAGAATACAATAAATAACAGAATAAGTAATATGACATCACCAGAGCCCAGTTTTCCTACAACAGCAAGACCTGAACAATTTAACACAGCTGAAGCACAAGGAAACAACTTTCAAATTACCTTATAAAGATAATAAGCATCCTTAAAAAGAATATGTACAAATCTCTTAAAGATGTTGGAGGAAAAGACAAACAAAAAATAGAAGAAACCAATAAATTCCTAAAAGAAAACCAAGTAAAAACAAACAGATAATTGAAACTATTCAAGACCTGAAATTGAAATAGAAGCAATAAAGAAAACAAAAATGGAAGGAATCCTAGAAATGGAAAATCTGGGTAAGTGAATAGGAACTACGGATGCATGCATCACAAACAGAATGCAAGAAATGGAAGAAAATCTCAGGCATTGAAGACTCAATAGATGAAATAGATTCATCAGTAAAGAAAATGTTAAATCTAAAGAAAATTCCTAACATGAAACATCCAAGAAATCTGGGACACTCTGAAAAGGCGAATATAAGAATAATATGAATAGAAGAAGGAGAAGAAACCCAGTTCAAAACCCAGAGAATGTATTTAACAAAATCATAAAATTTCCCAACCTAAATAAAGACATGCCTATAAAAGTACAAGAAGCTTACAGAACACCAAATAGATTAGATTATGAAAGAAAAGCCCCTCACCATATAATAATTGAAACACTAAGCATACAAAACAAAGAAAGAATATTAAAAGGGACAAGGGAAAAGGCCAAGATAACATATAAACACAGACCTATTAGAATCACACCTGGCTTCTTAATGGAGATCCTAAAATCCAGAAGGGCCTGGACTGATGTCTTGCAGACTTTTTAGAGACCACTGATGTCGGCCTTGACTACTATACCCAACAAAACTGTCAATCACCACAGATGGAGAAAACAAGATATTTTGGGACAAAGTCTAATTTAAACAATACCTATCTATAATCCTAGCCATACAGGGGGTATTAGAAGGAAAATTCCAACTCCAGGAAGTTGACTGCACCCATAAAAATACAGGCAATGGATAATCTTACACCAGCCCAACCCAAAGAAAGGAAACACACACACACACACACACACACACACACTACTGCTGCTGCTGCTGTTGCTACTACTACTACTACTACTACTACTACCACCACCAATAACAACAAAATAACTGGAACTAACAATCATTGGTCATTAATATACTTCAATATCAGTGGACTCAATTCACCAATAAAAAGACACGGGTGAATGGATTTGATACAAAAATAGGATTCAACATTTTGATGCATACAAGAAACACACCTCAACATCAAAGATGGGTATTACTTCAGAGTAAAGGATTGGAAAAAGATTTTCCAATCAAATGGACCTAAAAAGCAAGCTGGTGTGACTATTCTAAGAGCTAACAAAATAGACTTCCAACTAAAAATAATTAAAAGAGAGAAGGGAATTTCATATTCATCAAATGAAATATCCACCAAGATGGATGTTCAATTCTGAACATCTATGTCCCAAATGTGAGGGCACCCACATTGGTAAAAGAAACATTACTAAAGCTTAACTCACACATAGAACCCCATACAATAATAGTAGAAAACTTTAACACCCCATTTTCACCAATGGACAGGTCATCCAGACAGAAACTAAGAAATAATGGAACTAGCAGACATTATGACCCAAATAGACCTAACAGATATCTATAGAACATTTCACCCAAACACAAAACAATATACATTCTTCTCAGCACCACATGGAACCTTATCTGAAATTGACTGTATGCTGAACCACAAAGCAAGTCTCAACAGATACAAAAAAAAAAATGGAAATAACTGCCTGTCTTATCAGACAACTATGGATTAAAACTGGTTTTCAACAACAGCAGAAACAACAGAAAGTCTACAGACTCGTGGAAACTGAACAACTCTCTACTGAGTTAACATTGGGTTGAGGAAGAAATAAAGAAAGAAGTTAGAGACTTCTTAGAAATCAATGAAAATGAATGCACAACATACCTAAACTTATGGGAAAAAGTGAAAGTGGTGCTAAAAGGTAAGTTTATAGTACTTAGTGCCTTCATGAAGAATTTAGAGTGATCCCACGCTAGCAATTTAATAGCACACCTGAAAGCTCTAGAACAAAAAGAAGCAGACATACCCAAGAGGAGTAGATGGCAGGAAATAATTAAACTGAGAGCTGAAAACAATGAAATAAAAACAAAGAATCAATAAAAGAAAGTTGGTTCTTTGGGAAAATCAACAAAGTAGATAAACCCTTATCCAAACAAACTAAAAGGCAGAGAGAGAATATCCAAATCAATAAAATCAGAACCAAAAAGGGGGATTTAACAACAAACTTTAAGGAATATAGAGAATCATTAGGTTATATTTCAAAAACCTGTACTTCACAAAATTGGAAAATCTAAAAGAAATGGACAAATTTCTTGGTATATATCACTTACCTAAGTTAAATCAAGGTTAGATAAACAATGTAAATAGATTGATAACCCCTAAGAATATAGAAACAGTCATTAAAAGTCTCACAAACAAACAAACAAACAAACAAACAAGGCCACACAGTTTTAGTGTAGAATTTTACCAGACTTTCAAAGATCTGATACCAATACTCTTCAAATTATTTCACAAAACAGAAATAGAAGAAACATTGGCATACCCTTTATGTGAGGCTACAGTCACCATGATACCTAAACCACACAAAGACCCAACAAAGAAAAAAATTACAGACCAGTTTCACTCATGAACTTTGATCCAAAAATACTCAGTAAAATCCTGGCAAACTGAATTTAAGAACATATCAAAAAGATCATCTACCATGACTATTTAGGCTTCATCTTGGAAATGCAGGGATGGTTTAATATATAAAAATCTGTCATTGTAATCCAACACATAAACAAACTGACAGAAAAAAAAACACATGATCATCTCCTTAGATGCAAAAAAAAAAAAAAAAAAAAAGGCTATGACAAAATCCACTACCCCATCATGATAAAAGTCTTGGAAAGATCAGGGGTATAGGGGACATAACTAAACATAATAAAAGCAATATACAGCAAGCTGATTGTGAACATCAAATTAAATGGAAAGAAACTCAAAGCAATTCCACTAAAATCAGGAACAAGCCAAGGTTGTCCATTCTCTCCATACCTATTCAATATATTACGAGAAGTTCTAGCCAGAGCAATAAGACAACTAAAGGAAATCAATGGGATACAGATTGGAAAGAAAGAAGTCAAAGTATCATTATTCAAAGATGATATGATAGTATACATAAATAACCCCAAAAACTCTACCAGGGAACTCCTACAGCTGATAAATACCTTTAGTCAAGTGGCTTGATACAGGATTACCCCCCCCCCCCCCCCGCAAAAAAAAAACCAGAACAAAACAAAACAAAAGAAATAAACACCCTTTGTAATAGCCTCAAAGGGTATAAAAATCTTGGTAGAATCCCTAGCCCAGTGAAAGATCTGTATGACAAGAATGTCAAGTCTTTAAAGAAAGAAACTGAAAAAGATATCAGAAGATCGAAAGATCTTCATGCTCAAGAATCAGTAGAATTAACACAGCAAAAATGGCCATCTTACCAGAGGCAATCTACAGACTTAGTGCAATCCCCATTAAAATCCCAACACAATTCTTAACAGATCTTGGAAGAATAATACTCAAGTTCATATGGAAAAACAAAGAAATGCAGTATAGCTTAAACAAAACTGTATAACAAAAGAACTTTTGGAGGTATCACCATCCCTGATTTTCGGCCTTACTACAGAGACATAGTATTAAAAATTGCATGGTATTGGTATTACAAGAGACACATGGATGAATGGAATGGAATTGAAGAACCAAATGTAAACCAAAACACTTATGGACACCTGATTTTCAAGAAAGAAGCCAAAATTATACAATGGAAAAAAGAAAGCATCCTCAGCAAATGGAGCTGGTGTAATTTGATGTAGGCATGTAGAGAAATGCAAATTGACCCATATTTATCACACAAACTCAAGCCCAAGTGGATCAAATACCTCAACATAAATCCAGACACACTGAAACTGATAGAAGAGAAAGTGGGAAATAATCTTAAATACATTGGCACAGGACTGTGTCCTGAGCAGAACGCCGATAGCACAGGCACTAAGATCAGCAGTTAATAAATGGGACCTCATGAAACTGAAACATTTTTGTTTGACAAAGGATACCATGAATAGGACAAAACAGCAGCCTACAGAATGGGAAAAGATCTTCACCAACCCCACGCCCAACAGAGGGCTGATTTCCAAAATATATAAAGAACTTAAGCAACCAGATATCTCAAACCAAATAATCCAAATAAATAATGCGGTGCAGATCTAAACAGAATTTCTCAAGAGAAGAATCTCAAATGGCCCCAAGAAACATTTAAGGAAATGTTCAACATCCTTAGCCATCAGGGAAATGCAAATCAAAATGACTCTGAGATTTCATCTTACACCTATCAGAATGGCTAAGTTTAAAAACACAAGCAAGAGCTCATGATGGACAGGATGTGGAGCAAGGGGGACACACCTCCATTGCTGAGGGAAGTGCAAACTTGTAAGTCCACTTTGGAAGTCTGTGTGGCAGTTCCTCAGTAACCTGGTAGTCAACTTACCACAAGACCCACTATACTGCTCTTGAACATAAAAAAAAAAGGATGCTCAATCATACCACAAGGACACTTCCTCAATTATGTTCATAGCTATGCCTATCAAGGAGCAAGAAGCATACAGAACACTACAAAGACTGGATGAGAAAAGAAAGACTGCTAGACACATAATAATCAAAGCACCAAATAAACAGAAAAAGAAAGAATACTAAAAGCTGTAAGTTAAAGAGACAAAGTAATATATAGACAGGTCTAATAGAATTATACTTGTCTTCCTTTTTTAATTTTATAATTTAATTTAATTTTACATATCAGCCACAGATTCCCCTGTCCTTCCTCCTCCCAATCCCCCTCCCCCTAACCCACCCTCCATTCCCATCTCCTCCAGGGCAAGGACTCCCCTGGGGATTCAGCTCAGCCTGGTAGATTCAGTCCAGGCAGGTCCAGTCACCCAGGCTGAGCAAAGTGTCCCTGCATAGGCCCCAGGATTCAAACAGCCAGCTCATGCTCTAAGGACAGGCCCCAGTCCCACTGTCTGGGGGCCTCCCAAACAGTTCAAGTTAATCAACTGTCTCACTTATCCAGAGGGCCTGATCCAGCTGGGGCTCCTCAGCTATTGGTTCATAGTTCATGTGTTTCCACTAGATTGGCTATTTGTCCCTGTGCTTTTTCCAATCATGGTCTCAACAATTCTCACTCATACAATCCCTCCTCTTTCTTGCTGATTGAACTCCCTGAGCTTCACCTGGGGCCTAGCTGTGGATCTCTGCATCTGCTTCCATCAGTCACTGGATGAGAGTTCTAGCACGACAGTTAGGGTGTTTGGCCATTTGATCACCACAGTAGGTCAGTTCGGGCTTTCTCTCGACCATTGCCAGTAGTCTATTATGGAGGTATCTTTGTGGATTTCTGGGGACCTCTCTAGCACTTTGCTTCTTCCTATTCCCATGGGGTCTTCATTTATCATGGTCTCTTTTCCCTTGTTCTCTCTCTCTCTCTCTGTTTTTGATGCAGCTGGGATCTCCCGCTCCCCTCAGCTCTCTTTCCCTCGACCCTTGCCCTTCATTACCGCCCCCCCAACCCGTCACATCCAGTTTGCTCATGCAGATCTCATCCATTTCTCTGTTCTTGGGCAATCCCTGTGTCATTATTAGGGTCCTCTTTTATGGGTAGCCTCTCTGGAGTTGTGAGTAGCAGTCTAGTCATCCTTTGTTTTACATCTAGTATCCTCCTATGAGTGAGTACATACCATGTTTGTCTTTCTGAGTCTGGGTTACCTCACTCAGGATGATTTTTTCTAGATCCATCCATTTGCCTGAAAACCTCATGATGTCATTGTTTTTCTCTGCTGACTAGTACTCCATTATGTATATGTACCACATTTTATTTATCCATTCTTCAGTTGAAGGGCATCTAGGTTGTTTCCATGTTCTGGCTATTACAAACAATGTTGCTATGGACATAGCTGAGCAAGTGCCCTTGTGGTATGATTGAGCATTCCTTGAGAATATGCCCAAGAGTGTTACATCTGTGTCTTGGGGGAGACTGATTCCCAATTTTCTAAGAAAGCTCTATATTGATTTCCAAAGTGGCTGTACAAGTTGCATTCCCACCAACAGTGGAGGAGAATTCCCCTTGCTCCACATCCTCTCCAGCGTAAGCTGTCTTCAGTGTTTTTGATCTTAGCCATTCTGACAGGTGTAAGGTGGTATCTCAGAGCCATTTTGATTTGCATTTCCCTGATGATTAGGGATGTTAAGCAATTCCTTAAATGTCTTTCAGCCATTTGAGCTTCCTCTGTTGAGAATTCTCTGTTTAGCTCTATAGCCCATTTCTTAATTGGACTGTTGGGCATTTTGATGTCTAATTTCTTGAGTTCTTTATATATTCTTGATATTAGCCCTCTGTCAGATGTGGGGTTGGTGAAGATTTTTTACCATTCTGTAGGCTGTTGCTTTGTCTTGTTGTTACTGCTGTGGTGTTATCTATTGCCTGTGTTTTCAAGGGTATATCTGACTTCCTTAGGCTGGAATTTTCCTTTCTAGTGCTTTCTGTAGGGCTGGGTTTGTGGATAAGTATTGTTTAAATCTGGTTTTGTCTTGGAATGTCTTGTTCACTCCGTCTATGCTATTGAAAATTTTGCTGGGTATATTAGTCTAGGCTGGCATCCATGGTCTTTTAGTGTATGCACTACATCTCTCCAGGTCCTTCTGGCTTTCAAAGTCTCCATTGAGAAATCAGGTGTTAGTCTGATGGGTTTGCCTTTATAAGTCACTTGGCCTTTTTCCTTTGCTGCTCTTAATATTCTTTCTTTATTCTGTATGTTTAGTTGTTTAACTATTATGTGGTGAGGGGACTTTTTGGGGGTCTAATCTGTTTGGTGTTCTAGAGGCTTCTTGTATCTTCATAGGCATTTTCTTCTTTAAGTTGGGAAAGTTTTCTTCTATGATCTTGTTGAATATATTTTCTGTGCCTTTGAGTTGGTATTCTTCTCCTTCCTCTATCCCTATAATTTGTGCGTTTTGTCTTTTCATGGTGTCCCAGATTTCTTGGACATTTTGTGTTATTTTTTTTTTGGCATTGGTATTTTCTTTGACTGATGAATCCATTTCCTCTATTGTATCCTCTACACTAGAGATCCTCTCTTCCATCTCTTATATTCTGTTGGTTATGCTTGCATCTGTGTTTCTTGTTCATCTGCTCAGATTTTCTATTTTCAGCATTCCCTCTGTTTGTGTCTTCATTTTTTCTATGTCCCTTTTCAGGTCTTGGACTGTTTTCCTCATCTGTTTCATTGCTTTTTCATGGTTTTCTTTCAGGGATTTATTGCTTTCTTCTGCTTTATTTGTCTTTTCCTCTAGTTTTTTTTTATAGTGTTCTTCCCATTTTTTGTTTGACTTTTCATGTTCTTTATTGATTTCCTCTACTTTTTTGTTTGTCTTTTCCTCAATTTTATTTTTGATTTCTTCTTTAAAAGCCTCTAGCATCTTCATGATGTAGTTTTTAAGGTTTCTTTCTTCTGCTTCTTCCATTTTGTGATTTTTAGGTCTTGCTGTTGGAGGAGGACTAGGTTCTGGTGATGCTGTATTGCTCTTTATTTTGTTGTATGTACTTCTGCCTTGACACCTGCTCATCTCCTTGTGGATTCATTCTTGGTCTTATTAGCGCTCTTGGGCTCTTGGTCCATTCAGAGCTGACAGATTCGGCATTTCAGAAAGCCTCTCTTGGTCCAATGAGAGGTGGCAGATTCTGCTTCTCAGAAAGCTACTCTTGGTCTAATTACGGCTGGCAGATTCCCTGTCTCCTGAGTTTACTCTTGGTCCAATGATGTCTCTTTGTCCAATGAGAGCTCGGTCTTTCTCTGGGCTGGGTGGGAGCTCTCTGGCCAAGATGGGAGCTCTCTGGTTCAAATGGGAGCTCTCTGGGCTGGATGGGAGCTCTCTGGGCTGGATGGGAGCTCTCTGGGCCCAATGGGAGCTCTCAGAGCCACATGGGAGCTCTGGGCCAGATGAAAGCTTGGGGCTGGTCACAAAGTCTCAGGAAATGTCAGGGGTCTCAGGTGGATCGGTGTGGGGGCAGGGCGTGTAGATTGCAGTGTCTGCAGGGGGGCGTCTTGGAGAAGGGGAACCTTTCCACTGGGGCCCCACCTGATGGCCAGAAACTGGGGCGAAGTTGGGCGGGTCTTCCCTGGGAACAGCTGGTGCCCAGGGATGGGACCTAGGGGCAAGCCTCCCTGGGTATGACCCCAGGCACTCACCTCTGGTCTGGATGGGATCTCCAGGCTGGATGGGAGCTGGGGACTGGTCTCTCTACACTTGTCTTCTTAAAGGAGACAGTGAAAGCCAGAATGAAGGGCTTACAAGGCTGTGCTGCAGCTTTTAAGAGACCAGAGATTCCAGCCCAGACTACTATATACAGCAAAACTTTCAGTCATCAGAGATGGAGCACATAAGACATTCCATGACAAAACCAAATTTAAGCAATATCTATCTACAAAACTAGCCCCACAGAATGTACTAGAAAGAAAATATCAACTTAAAGAGGCTAACCTCACCCTAAAAAACACAAGGAATAAATAATCCTAGACCAAGAAATCAGATGAGGGGAAACACACACACAAACACATACACACACACACACACACACACACACACACACACACACACACCCCTCAACGTAACAGGAATCAATATACATTGCTCTTGATGTCTGTCAACCTGAATGGTGTCAAATCCCTAATAAAAGGACACAGAATGGATAACCTTAGTGTCAGCACTACTGAAGAAATGGATGTTTCTTCATTGGGATGTGAGAAGCAGGAAGTCACTTTTCAGTTATGTTGAAATTCCATGTCTGTCAGCTCTGCCTTCAACTTGGTAGTTGGGGGACTGTATGAAGCCTCTAGGCCTATGAAGAGAAAATAAAGGATCTGATGAGTAGGCATAGCAGAACCTGACACAACAGATTATATGCCCTGAGGAATTTGAGATAATTCTTTAATTTAGGACTGCAAAAGAGTTACTCTAGCAACATAACAGCCAGCTTACTTGTGAAGTTCTAAAGGATTTAAAGGTTAGCAGAAGAATCCAGAATCAGCATAGCCACAATAGAGAGAAGCAGACATAGAAATTAGTTTCTCTGCTAATTGAAGGGATGACTGTGGGTTTCTGGTACTTAAAGCTGATCAATATAAGACTGGTTACTTGACAAAACAGCCCCAGGGTAGTTTTGAAAATCATGCATGAGTTGGTTATCTTCGTTGAGCCTATAGAGTACTATAGTAGAATTCAGTAAAACTCTGCTCAAATAAGGAAAATACAATTTTTTGCTATATAACCCATTCCATTGGCAGGGTAATCACAATGCATACACTGTTTCCAGGAGTAAAAAAAAAAAAAAAAAAAAAAAAAAAAAAAAAAAAAAAAAAAACCAGCAACAACAAAAAACAACTGTGTTTAAAAATCTCAGAATTGAACAGAGCCTTCTAGTTTACTTATGACCAGGACCTTTGAGACCACAGCTAGATTCAATAAGTTCGTTAATTTTTTCACTCACTTGTTTATTCATTCAACAAATCTGAGAAGAGTACTTATTGGTGACATACTAATGTTCTTCTTTTCTGGTATCTAATTGGATACTTCTGTGAGGAAGAGAAATTTAATTGGTGCCTTTGGCTGTCACTAGGATGGTTTGAGAATATGGTCTTTATTTAGCAAACAGATTCATTAAAAGCCACTGATTGGTGGTATACATTTGTGTCCTTGGTTTTCCCTGGCATTAAGAAGTTGTGTTGTCAATGTAAGTAAAAAAAAAAAACTAGTGTTGATTAATGTCCAGAGAATGAAGCATGCCAGAAAGTGAAATAGGGCAAGACAGGAAATGAGACAGGGCGAGACAGTGCCGAGTGCAGAGGTTCCTCCATCTTGGTATTTTTTTTTTTCTGAGGCTATTTCAGGTTTAACTAGAATTTGATCTCCTTGATGGAGAATCTGGTAGAAACTACCCAACGTTTTCTAAGTACCAAAGATCAAAAGTTACCCTGGTTAACTTAGCTTCTGTTAAACAGCCTGTTTGTGAAAACTTCCCCTGCCAACTAACCACTTAGCTTCTGCTAAATTGCTTGTTTTCATGAAAGTCCTGTCCCCATAGCTGCTGAGCAAATGCTGGGGCATGCCTTCTGCCTTCAAAATCCCTGTGCTCTAAACAATGATGGTATCCTTTGGATCCAAATACCTGAGCTGGAATAAAGACTTTCAGTTGTCTATAAACTGTCTGAGTGATTATCTCTGGTGGGCTCCCTGTAACAAAAGGATAGCCCCAGTGACCATTGGCTTCTGGGAAAGACACAGATACAAAGTTATAGTTCCTCAAACTGTCAGTGAAGAGCTGGCCTCTGGGACAGAAACAATGGCAAAGTGTCACTAAAAAAGAAGTGGTCTACAGCAACAAAGGCCTAATGGTTGAGTTATAATATATGACTAGAACACACCAATATTTACACAGGTCCAGTTGAATACCAATAAGTTCATGAAGAAATAGTGAATTGGAGAAACAGCCACATAGACAAATAGATTATGAATAAAGGAAGAAAAATGATGTCTTTTCATAATATTAGATACCCAAAAGCAGCAAAGTATTGAGTTTTAAGATTTAAAAAACTATATACAATATATCTAAATTCAAGAGTCATGAGAAAGACAATTTAAAATATAGTCAATGAAATTACATTCTAAATATTTGATAGAAAATAATTAAGAATTCGAAGAAGGAAAGTACAGCAAATAATATCAATTCAATAAATGCTTATCAGACCTTATATCCCATAGACACAATACATATTCATTCTCTTAAAAGACCTTCTGACTCTCTGGCATGTGTTACTGTGGCAAGGTCAAAGCTCTGACCTATGAGCTCTGTGTTTCCTGCTGAGGATGATCATTTTTTCTCTGAATGTTTTTCTAGGTAGGGTTGCCAAATACTACAACAAAAACTGCCAAGTGTGCAGTTCTATCTTAATAGTAAATCAGCTTTTCTTTAAAGTATCACAAGATGTATTGGGAACATAATTTCATCCTAATATGAAATTCACATGTAAATGAACAGCCTGTATTTTACCTTCTTAGCTTATTTTAAGATATCTCTTTCCCTATTTCTCTCTTTCTCACCTCTCTCTTTTCCTTCCCAAAACTTCACCCTGACTCCTTCTCCCCCAAAGTCTCTTTCTCCTTTTTCTCTCCACACTCTCTAGGCTGTCTCTTCAGGATATTTACCAATGATACAAATTTAGAATTAAAAGTCAAGAGGGGAGGAATTTGAAGGTGAATTCTGCTTTTACCTTACCCCAAAATAGCATAGATCTTATTTCATAGCTAATAGGGAAAAAAAATGAGAAAACTCAGCTGAAAATTTAAATTACTAGCTCACAAAAAGAAAGAAAAAAAGATTCTTTGTCATGAATATGACTTTCTTATTAGAGAGAATGTGTAAGAAGTCTAATGTTGAGAGGATAAGAGTTCTCCAAATTCTACCCCTGAGTATACAACATGGCTTTTTTTTCTTTTCTTAAAAATAACAAATGATGGGACACATGATTTGAATAATATATATTTTCCCTAATCATTAAGTGAATTACTCACAGTCTCCCATTGGTGTCTAAATGATCCTTGGTTCTCACTTCTTCACAATAGCTGGTAGTGAGCATGAGGCAGATGCCCTCTTAAGAACATACTCCTGAAGACCAATGGTTGCACAAAGGCAGTGGGTGGCTCTTGGAATAGCCCAGGAAAGAAAATGATTTCATTTTTTAAGAAGCAAGTAAGTGAGCTAGAGAAATATTGTCAACAACGATTTGAGAGTGAGATCTCAGATGGACTGTCCAGCCGCACAGGGGATGCCGCAGCACGATAGTCTCTGGCTTCTGTCCTGCAGATGCACATAATGTTCATCTGGTTCTGCATTTAAATCTCTTAGCATCACACAACAAATGATCCACCTCATATAGCCCCTACCTGTGTGCCAGTGCTCTGACTTCCACTTCACATGCACTCCTGATCATTTTGTCTGACAATTATCCCATGCAGTATCCATGTCTGTCTTTGACTCCACAACTTGCTTTAGGTGTGCACACCTCTGAATCTTGACATCTCTATTGGCTATCCTTTGAACTTTCCTTTATCTGGGACCTGCCACCCCTCACCAGGTTGTCTATTGCAACCAACACATTGCTTAAATTATGTAATCTTTGCCGTACCCTATTGGGGAAATTATTAAGGCCACTCCACATAGTTAAAAGGGAGATCTATTTAGTGGGTAACTTACAAATGAAGGGATAGGTAGGTGCCGGGTTCTGGGAAAGACACAGTGCAGTCTGGCGGTGTTCTCTGGAGAACTCTCCTCGGTCTACCTCTAGTGTCCAGGTCCAGGAAACAAGAGAGCCCGGGTATGTCCCAATCTTGGGTCTTCAGGGCCCTCCCTTGGCCCCGCCTTGTAGGTGTGATAGTTACTGAAGCCTCAATGGGGGTTGGAACTTCCAGACCAAAACTGGAATGGCTACCCACTACAGTACCCCTCAAAGACAATCCTTGAACAAAGGAGTCTTATCAATTCTGTGTCCACAGTATATATTTGGCTATTGTCTGCAGTCACATTGCATGTTGAAGAAGTGCTGTATGGTTTGCATACAACAATTTGTATTCTTTTGCTATCTATTTTCCATGCATCAGTGAGAATGAGGTTGTCTTTTTTATTATTATTATTATTATTATTATTACATTAATTGTGGGGGTATGGGTCTCTATGTGTTGCTCACTGCGGTGCATCTATGGAGGTCAGAAGACAGCTTTGTGATGTTGGTTCTCTCCTTCTGTCATATGGGTCTTGGGTATCAAACTCAAACCTCAAGCTTGGTGGCAAGTACCATTACCAGCAGAGCCACCTTGCTTGCTGAAGAATGAGTTTTTATCAAAATTAACCAGCCAAAACTTTATTACACAATCCTTTCAGGACTTGTCTTGTTTTTAGAGTAGAACATACACTCCTCCAGCCTATAATATGACATTTACAAGAGTCTATGTAACAATTCTGCAGTCCTAGGAACCTTCCTTTTTATCTGCAACTGTAATAAGTAAGTTTATATGCTGTAAATCCTACACTTACCTTTCCCTATGCCTAAAATGTGTTTCTCCAGAGTTTTCTGTGGTTCTTTGTTTTGATTTAAATGAAAAAGGTCAGAGCCCATCCTTACCTGAGTTCCCCTTGCTGTATCATTTTTCACTTCCATCTTAGTCTTCAACGCAATCTATAACCTTCATTTTGCTGTTTTATTCATCACTTTATTTCCAATTCTGAGAACAGTACATGTTACAAATTGAATACTGAGTAAGTACTTGTTAAATGTGTAAACATTTAATGCCTAGTATGTTTTCCTGCAACTAAAATTTGGAATGGTAATGTGCTGAATGCTAGAGTGCTCATAATGATATTAACCAGGGTTTCTAGAAAATCTGCTTCTTCTAGATACACGATTACTGTATATGAGATCTGTAGCATGAATCTTAAATAGTCTTTATTAATAAAAACAAACCTGAGGCCAGTTATTGGGGTGAACTCTGGAATATCAGAGAACCAAAACAAGCCACAGCTACCTCACCTCACCAGTTCCTCAGCTGATCCTGTTTCCTCAGACTGGAAACTTCTGTGTCCTCATCCCAATGGCTCTCAGCTGAACTGCTGCTCAAAAGCCTGAATGCTTAACCAGCCAAAAGGTTCTAGTTTCTGGTCTTCACACCTTATATATCTTTCTCTTTCTGCCATCATTCCCTGGGATTAAAGGCTCGATTTCTGGGATTAGAGGCATGAGTCACCATGCTTGGCTGTATCTTTGAACACATGAATTTCTGCCTCTGGAATGCTAGGATTAAAGGCATGTGCTACCACTGCCTCTTCTCTATGTTTAATATTGTGGCTGTTCTGTCTCTGACCCCACATAAGTTTATTAGGGTGCACAATATTTCGGGAAACACAAATACCACTGCAGAGATCTCTGAATGAGTGTAGAATTTATAGCTATTCTTTTCTTTGGGACCATGAGTAAGCAACATTTACTTTTCCTACCTGGACAAAAAGCTGGCAGCTGTCATTATCCAATGTCAGCAAAATTTGATGGGAGCAATCCCAAAAGACACTACCTGTGGACTGGAAGGATATCAATTTCTGATTCTGAGTTTAACAGCCACTGAATTGTGTTTAGTAAATTTCTTATTACTAGAGGTATTTTATAAGTTATATTGCCACAATCTTAGCATTCTTCAGTTTTGTAGAATTTTGTATAAGGCTCTACTTGATATTAATAACTTTTTTATATTCAATGGAACACTATCATAATATATTGAAACTCAAAAGAATTTTTGAATAAATTATGAAGAATATCTTATAACTATAAGATAACTATAATTGCACTTACCATCCATCAGTTTACAAAATGCATATATTCTCAGAAGCTGCACCTGAGAATAAAATAGGTCATGTCATTTGGACTTGAATTACAGATTTTTTTTTAATCTGCATATTTAAGAAGTTAGCCGGGTGACCATTGGTATTGGATGACAAAGCAAACTTCTCTTCCTAAAGGAAGACTATTTCACCTATGCTCATCATTCCTTAGTTGTCTATAATTGTTTGTGTAGGGTTAGGTTTCCTGGGCCTCATGTACATCCATGTTAGCATGGTTATTGTCATTCTCCTTCAGCTCATATTTAGGTAGTGATGTTGGTTACACATTATGGATGAGAGAAACTCACAGCAAACTATTTGTTCTTCTGGCTGTAACTGCTTTCTGCTCCATATTTCTCAATGTTTCCTGAGTCTTACATGTGGGGGTTGTGTTAGGGAGGTATTGGCTGGGACTGGGCTCCACAACTCTGTGTTTTGATTGGTTGGTATACAGACTATTAACCACAGTGCAGTTAGGAATTATGCAGGTTATAAAAATGTGGTTATAGGTTCTTCTCAAGATCCATGACCTCAATAGGTCTGGGCTCTTGGCAAGGTTTTGAGTACCAGCCATTATTTTCCTCTTGTTGTTCCTCTTCAGTCTAATTAGAGAGCTGTTAGTTACAGACAAGGTATGTATGCCGCTGCCCCACACCATTAGGGTAATCAGGTCACACTTGTTATGACTCACAGGCATCATAGGGTGGTACTGTTGGTAGCTCCCCTTTTTTGGAAGTTTGCATGGCACATTGTGGTACCATAAAGCTAGTCCTCAGGAAGAAGGCTTTCAGGTCAGTTCCAGCTAAGGCATTTGTGGGCCCTTTGTCTGAAGTGCATGGTGGCTTCAGCAATAGGGACTTATCTTCTACCTCTGGGCTGCAATCAAGGGCAATAGCAATAGCCTATAATGAAAGTTTTGGCAACCTGTTGGACAATCCTGAGCAAGAACTCAAAAGATGGTTTCTCATGCCTAGTATTTGGCTTTTATACTGAATGGTCATCCCTGAAAACATACATACAAGTCACATTATACAAAGTAAGCAAGTTTTATTCATATGTTCAGGAACACACACACACACACACACACACACACACACACACACACACACAAGCATGCACGTATATAGCAGTAAATTATATTATAATCTCAAAAATAAAATAAATGTTTACAAACACAGAAAGAGAGGAACTGTCCTCATCCTACATAAAACAAAAATAAGAACAATAAATGATGTCCATATGAGCTATTCAGCCTCATTTCTTACTGAGTTAGACATATGTCTATTAAAGAATTATTGAGTTGTGTTGTGCCTGTCAGTATAGGCTCTGGACATGATGTGAAGAACTTAGTGACAGATGAGATAGGTGGTCTCTGCATCTTCCTGGAGCTACTAGTCTGACAAAGAAGAAACTGAATGCTCAGTGTTCCTGTGTAATTTTCTACATCCAAGAACAGGAAAGACAGAGTGCATTGTGTGTGAGAAAGGTACAATTCCACTTGAAATCTTTCTAGAGAAAATGATAAGTAACCAAGAACAAAGGTATCTGCAGGGCTCCTTGATCTGGGTGTGGGGTGAACAGTTCTAGCTAGAGGGAGGAGCAAAGGCAACAGGGATTCAGAGACAAAACTGATCATAGCTGGAAGAAAAAGAAAAAATATTGAGAAACATGGCATGACAAAGAGAAAATTGCAAAGATTTATTTGAAGGATGGTGACAATACAGGATATCATGAGTCTAGTTAAATAATTCACGCTTTCCAAGACAATGCCAGTCTAGTATGATTACTATGATTAAGTTTGTGCTTGAGAGCTCTTCTCTACATGTACATGGAAAATGGATGGAAGATAGACAGGACAGTAGGTAGGGAAGCGGCCAAAAATAAAACAACTTTTAGTCAAAAAATATAATGGCGCAAATTAAAATTAAATATAAATGGAATGACAACTCCAGACAGATGGTAAGGTTCACAGAGCCAAACTTGAATTAAAATGCATAACCCCCCCTATAATGTGATCTAATCAAATGCAAGATGTATCTAAATTCATGTTCCACCAAAATTTAAGATGCTTAAATATGGAAATAGAAAAGTAGAGCAAGTGAAACCACATTAGCACAACTCTTCAGTGTCCTATCCAGCAGCCAGAGGAAACACACATTCCTCTAATATGAAGACCCAAATGGCCACTGCTGCCAGTTGCTCATACCCAACATGGGGTTGACACGGTGTCTGATATTCCTGAGCTACCATCAACACAACTTTGACCCCCTGTTCCACATGTTATATGAACTCATTACAATACTAGTGCTCTACTTCTGAGTAAAATAATTTGACAGCAGAATCTTATATGATGACGTGATTTTCCTTTAATATTCCAGAAAAAAAGAGTGTCTACCATATCCATTGTCACGCAAAACAGTGCTAACATGGATATACAGGTCTAAAATAAATAGAACATATTATTTCATTATTATTTTACAGTTTCATGTCTTTAGATTATTTGACTTCCATTTTATCAGTTTATCTTCTCTTCTAAAGAAAGGAAAAATTCTTTAAATATACCTTGTAGCCAGAGATGAAATAAATCGTTAAGTACATGCTCAGTTCCAGATTTTTTAGCAAAAATAACTTTGAACATTTTGGGACAAGAATTAAAAAATATTATAGAATTCCCTTCCCACATTTGAAATTTTAATTTCATAGTATTTTCAGTCCTCGGGGCTGAAAGCAGATAATATTTTAGCAAAAAAGGTGTTTTGTTTTCACACTTTCATCAGGCAAAAATAACTAATTTAGCCCTAACTTCTAAAAACTATTCAGTTTTATGCAGAATTCAACTATGTAGCTCTCAGGCCAAAAGGAATATTTATCAGAAAATTCTAAAGAAAATAAAATTACTATAAAAATATATTCTTCCATAATTTTATTTTCAGTGTTCTTTGATACCATATAGTGAATTAATGTGTCTCGGCCTACTAGTAATTTGGTCTTTTTGCTCTTTTAAAATTTTGTAAATTTCATTCACTTCATATTATAAACTTAAATAATATAATTTTCTAGTTTATAATAGTGGTGTGTTTTTTATCATATTTCAAAAAATCCAGAGATTGTATTAAATGCTTTTGACTTACCATTGATGTTAAATATACTTCAATTCTGAGAGGGAGTTATAACTGTTTACCTCAATTTCTAGGTAAAGAAACTAACCTTTAATAATTTGCTCTCAAGTTCTTTGTTTTTCATCCAAAGCTTTTATTACATTCTAGTTAAAAATGTAACTCTCTTAATATAGCCTTAGTCAGCATAGTCAAAAACAGGGCTGTGTTCTCCTGATGTTCTTGGCCCCTCTGACTCCTACAATCCTTCCTACTCATCTTCTTTGTGGTTCCCTGATCTCTGCCTTATGTTTGGCTATGTATCTCTGTATCTGCTCCCATCAGCTGCTGGAGAAAAGTCTTTCTGATGATGACTGGGCTAGGCACCAATCCTATGAGTATAGCAGAATATCATCAGGAATCATTTCATTGACCTTTTAATTTTTTTCTGGTCATTTGTGTTTGGTTCTACCTTAGGTCTCTGAGCCATCCAGCTTCTGGATCCTGATCAGGTATGCTGTGTCAGCCATGGGCTCCCTCTTGTTTAGTGGGTCTCCAGTTAGACTAGTCATTATTTGGCCACTACCATGAGCTCTGAGCTACCATTGTCTTTGAGCATCTTGCAGGCAGGATGGGTTATGGGTCATAGGTTTAGTGGCTGGGTAAGTATCTCAGTCTTATACCATTGGGTGCCTACTGTGATTATAAAGATGGTTGGATCAGGTGCCATATGCCTTGTCTAGCCTTTATATGGAGGGTATATGCCTAGTCTTATTGTATCTTGTTATACCATGTTTAGTTGATATTATTCGGGAAGCCTGATCTCTTCTGAAGGGAAATGGAGGAGCAGTGGATCTTGAGGAAAGAGGAGGTGGGGGGCTTGGGAAGAGGGGAGGGAAGAGAGACTGCAGTCAGGATGTATTCAATGAAATAAAAATAAATTTTTCTTTTTTTTTTCTGGAGCTGAGGACTGAACCCAGGGCATTGCACTTGCTAGGTAAGCACTCTACCACTGAGCTAAATGCCCAACCCCAAGAATAAATTTTTAAAGAGTATATTTTCAGAAAAAAAATAGAAATGGTGAAAAGATATTATTACTACTACTATTACTATTATTATTAATAATGAGGAGGACATGAACTTGGGAGCAAAATCTGTTCTGGATGTCAGTGGGGAATTAGTGGATATTATGAAGATTGTTTACATGTACCAAAAATTCAAATAATAAGTAAAAATTTAAAAACCTTTTCTGACAATACAAACATAAAAGCTTTAAAAATGCAAAAATGTAAATGACCAACAGGTTCATGAACAGATGCTCAACATCACTAGTCATCAGGGAAGTGTGAATCAAAATCAAAATAAGTCACCCTTCACCGGTTGCCTTATGCTAGTACCAAAGTCAACCAATCAATCAAAAATATATAGTAAACAAAAAAAGTAGACTAGACAAGAAATAGCAACAATGTGGCAATTAACAACTTGGTATAATATTAATAGAAGTGCAAAGGATTTGTACCAATGGTGGAAAATAGTGCAGAAATTCTTCAAATATTACCTCAAAACATTTAAAACAATATTCAGTTATCCATAATTGCTGAAATCAAGATCTCAATGAAACAACAAAACCTCCATGGCACTGGTCATAATAGTCAAGTGGTAGAGACAACTAAAGTATGCCAATAAATCAATTGGTAAAGAAAATGTGTTTACATAAAGTGAAATAAAATTTATTTTACCATATATAGCCATATGGATAGAATTTAGGGATACTTTTCCAAGTAAGTGAAACCAATCACAGGAAGAGAAATAATACGTGATTCTCCTCTTGAGTCACGTTTATCAAAGTTGAGATAAATTGAATAAAAAGCAAACAAGGAGAGCAAGTGTTATAAAATGTTTATAGTAATAAACACAACTGAAAAGTTGATTATTCTAATGTACTGCTATTATATAAATATTAAAATGATCCATTGTGTTAAGTTTTATAGTGGACTAAATGAGCAAAGTTTTTGTTGTTGTTGTTATTGTACATCCTGACTGCAGTTTGCTCTCCCTTCTCCTCTCCCATTCTCTCCCCACTTCCCCTTCTTCATCCCCCCCATCCACTCCTCCTCTGTTTCTGTTCAGAGAGGGGCAGGCCTCCCATGTGTATCAAGCATGGCATATCAAATTGTAGTAAGACTAAGTTGTGATACTACCTCCCTTGTATTAAAGGTGGGCAAGGCAGCCTAGTATGATGAATAGATTCTCAAGAGCCAGCCAAAGCATGAGAGACAGCCCTTGCTTGCTCCCATTGTTAAGAGTCATACAAGTAGACCAAACTGCACAACGGTCACATATATGGAGGAGGCCTACACCTGGCATCTCCAACATCTTAGGATCTCCAAGGCAATCCAGGCTTTAACTCCACAGATTCACCCAAAAGCCTCTCTAGGACACCACTGAAATGTGTCTGGCATAACTGACTCTCCTTAGTTGTGGAGGAATATTCATAAACCCCTTTCTTCTACCATTAAAGCCAGAGCCATGAGGCTGATATTGCCAAGTTCTGCTCCTTACTAGGGCTGCAACATGGCCCACTCACTCAACTACATCTTCATCAGTTTCCTGTTTTTGATTGTTTCCTTCACTGCATAAGCTTGGATTCCCTGAAACTCGATCTGTAGACCAGGCTGGTCTTGAATTCAGAGATTTTTCAATTACATTATCACCAGCTTTCTGTTTTCCATGGTTACCTTCACTGCCTAAACTTGGCTGTTCTAGAACTTGATCTGTATACCAGGCTGGCCTCAAATTTAGATATCTACCAGCTTCTGCCTTCTAAGTGCTTGGATAAAAGGCATGCACCACCACAAATTCTTTTTCACAAGTTGGATACTGAGTGAGATATTGTCCTGAGGCCACCACTCCCTTTATTTCATTTCTTTAATTGTGGGTTGTTTTTGTTGTTATTTTGTTTTGTTTTTTTAAGACAGGGTTTCTCTGTGTAACAGCTCTGGCTGTCCTGGAACTCACTTTGTAGACCAGGCTGGCCTTGAACTCACAGAGATCTGCCTGCCTCTGCCTCCCAAGTGCTGGGATTAAAGGTGTGTGCCACCACTTCCCCCATTTCTTAATCTGTTTATCTTGAACACAGGAGTTAGCTCCTCTTCCTGGTGCTCCTTTTCTCCTCAAATTTTACATTTTGTATTTTTCCTTACTTAGCTTTCTCCTTTTCATTATAAATATTCATTAGAGATAACACTGATAACCACATGACTGAGTCTACACTAGGCTGTTTTGAGATTTCTTTTGCCAATGGAATTAATTTAAAACTCCTCATTTTAGCTTTAGGCTGACTCTTCAGAATAGGACAAAAGGTAGCCATATTCTTCACTAAAATTTCATAAGAATGATCTCTAAGCCACATATTAATATTCTTGTCCTCTGAAATCTCTTGAGCTAGGCCTTCACAGTTCATCAAATCACACTTAGCGCCACTGTCTTCCATGTTCCTACTAGTATAGCCCATTGAGCAGCACTTAGAATTCAACTGCTTTTCTAATCCACAGTCCCAAGGTCCATATTTCTTCAAACAAAAGCAAGATCAGGCCTATCACAGCAATAGCCCAGTCCTTGGTACCAACTTTTGTCTTAGTTAGGGTTTCTCTTGTTGTGAAGAAATACCATCATGATGATCACTCTTATAAAGGAAAACATTTAATGGGGTGGCTTACATTTTCAGAGGTTTAGCCCATTATCATGGTGGACACAGAGGTGTGAAGGGAGACATGGTGTTGGAGGAGCTGAGACTTCTACATCTTGATCCAAAAGCAGGAGGAAGTGGACTGAGACGCTGAGTGTGGCTTGAACATATATGAGACCTCAAAGTCTGCCTCTACAGTGACACACTTCCTCTAATAATGCCATACCTACTCCAATGCCATATCTCCTAATGGTGTCACATGAGCTTATGGGGACAATTACATTCAAACTACCACATATCCTAAACTCACTTGAGTGATTATAAAAAAAAAATAAGATAATTATAAATGTGCATTGCTATTAATAATATTGTGTTACAAGGACAGCGGTCATAAAAGGAGTAAAGACAATGGCCTGTGACTGTAACTCAGCTCCATGCTGACCATTGTAGCTAGAGTTTTCCTGGCTGGCCCACAGTCAGGACAAATCTCTCTCACTCGCCAGTTCCACAGCCACTTAGACCCAACTGAGTAAATACACAGAGACTAATATTGCTTACAAACTGTATGCCCCCAACAGGCTTCTTGTTATCTAGTTCTTATATGATAAATTATCCCATATCTATTAGTCTATAAGTTGCCATGTGGCTCGTGGCTTATCAGTACTTTACATCACGCTTGTCATGGCAGCACCTGGCAGCATCTCTCTGTCTCAGCCTTCCACTTCCCAGAATTCTCTTCTTTGTCCTGCCTATACTTCCTGCCTGGCTACTGGCCAATCAGCATTTTATTTATACAGAGTGATATCCACAGCAGACCATTCTACTTTACAATGCTCATTTTACTATTTCAAACTTGAAACATGAATTTGTATCTTAATTCTGTGAGCTGAGCACTATATGTTTACTATTATCTCTGCCCGGCCACTTGTGGACCAGTGACAAGCCACTTCTGAGACCTGACTGAAGTTTTTTTTTTTTTCCATTAATCTCTAGCATAAAATCTTAGTAACAATTAATTCTAAATTGTTTGAAGTAGCTATGAGATGATTATAGATCTATCACAAATAACTGAATAGGTATAGAAACATCAAATATTTGATAATTAGAGATCATGTTCAAGTAAAATTGGAAATATCAGCTATTACTGATGGTATCCTGGAGCATGTATACTGAATGTCGGTTCCAACTCTGGATTCAGATAAGAGTTGGAGACAACTGTGGGTCATTGGCCCCTGCTTATTTGGGGACATTGCTAAATAAATGTGTGTTGAATATCGGAAGCGGTTTTCCCAAAGTTTATTGTGTTAGTCACTTTTCTATTTCTGTGGCAAAATACCATTTTCAAAGCCATTTATAGATAAAACAATTTATTTGTGGCTTACAATTTCACATGCTTAGAGTCCATGACAATCATGGGAAGAACATGGCAATAAGCACACAAGCATAGCTCTGGATGAAGAGCTGAGAAATCACATCCCAACAAACAAACAGGAAGCAGAGAGAGTAAATCTTTTGAAATATCAAAGCCTACCACCAGTGATATACTTCCTTTACTAAGGCCACACCTCCAATAATCCCCCAACAACCATCAATCTTAGTACCAAATATTCAAGTGCTTGAGTTGTACTGAGGACATCTCCTTCAAACCACCTCATTTAGCTAAGATTCTTCTGCCAACCACTTACATTCTCAGTGTGTGCTTTCTTTTATTTATAATTTTAATATGTTATTGTATAATGCCGTGTCAACTTACTTCAATTAGATCTACTATTACCTAGGAAATATGTCTCTGGGCATATTTGTGGGTAGTTACTGTGACTGTGATGATTAAGATGAGAAGACTCAACCACTGTGGTTAGTATGATTCTCTAACAGAGATCTGGGAATATATGGTGGAAGGAAGAAGCTGAGCTACAACATGCATTGTTTGCTTTTCTCTCTCTGACTATGGATGTGAAGTGTCCATCTACTTTAAACTTCCTTAACTTGTTCACCATGATGGACTATATTCTTCAATTGTGAGCTAGAACAAACCCATCTCTCTTAAGAAGTTTTGTTAGGGAATTTTATCACAAAAATAAAACTGCAATTAAGATAGAAATCAACACCAAGAACTAGAACTATTGCTGTGATGAATCGAAACATGTACTTGTTAGAAGAGTTGTAATTTGAATTAGAAAATTCCTTGGTTCATAAGCTCGTTCAGAGAGTAAAAGCCTGATGATTTGTTTTGATTCCTGGAATCCATGTAAAAACATTAAATAAGTGGTATACATCTGTATGGTAGTTTCAATAATATATATATATATATATATATATATTCAAACCTTTTGTTCCCAGGTGGTAGACTGTTTATGAAAATTAGGAGGTGTGGCCTTGTTGGAGAAGGTATCTTTGGGAATATGCTTTGAGGTTTCAAAAGCCCATGCCAGAGGCACCCCCCCCTTTTCTCTCTCCACCATATGGATTAGGTGTAAACTATTAACTATCATTCCAGTTCCCTGCCTGCCTGCTTATTTACTCCCCACTATGATGGTCATGAGCTCATACTCTAAATAAGCCCACAATTAAATTATTTTTTATAAGCTGCTTTGGTCATGGTATCTCTTTTCAAAAATATAACAGCAAGGTGGTCTGCAATTCCAACAAATCTGTTGCAAACTAAGACACTAGATGGGTAGTTCAAGGATAAGCTAATCTTTAACAGGTAGCATAGAAAAAACAAGCAAACCCTGTCTCACTAAAGTGAAAAGAGGCAACTTTTCCAACTTTTGAAAGTTATCCTCTGACTAATATATGTGTTCTACACACACACACACACACACACACACACACACACACACCAGAAATGCATATACACACAACATAAACATAAATAATCAATTAAAAACTAAGAATTTAATTTAGAAAATCCTTTACTGTAACTAGTCTTTTCTTTCCCATTAGCCAGCTCCCAAATAATAATATGAAGACTTATTAGTTAATTCCTAACTAGTTCTTATAACTTAAATTAACCAAATTATATTAATCGGCATTCTATCATATGGCATTACCTCTCTCCCATCTTACACTTCCTCTTTCCTCTTTGTGTCTCTTGGCATCTCTTGTATGCCTAGATTCTCCTCCTCTTCTATTCTCTCCCTGGTTTTCCCACTTATACCTCTTGCCTAGCTATTGGCCATTCACCTTTTATTACACCAATCACAACAATACACCTCCACAAAGTGTACAAATATTCTATAACATTTCCCCTTTTTTGTCTAAATAAAAAGGAAAGATTTTAACTTTAACATAGTAAATATATATATATATATATATATATATATATATATATATACAATAAGAACAATTATCAGGTAAGAATTATACTTAAAATGTTCAGTCTATCTGTATTTACCAAATTCAAACAAAATATTCCATTATTGATCTTATCTTGGTGAGTCCAAAGTTTTGTGCCTAGTTTACTTTTTATCCTAACTTGCGTTATCCACTCAAAACTATATTTTTAGACCTCAAAACATTTTCTTTGATTAACAACTTAAGTTTTTTATGTCTCTTAATCCTATAAACTTTGTATCTCTTATGTAAGTTTTTTTTAAAAATTGGTAACAATGAACACTATAACTATAACTATCTGGTCTTCAACCCCATCAAAGACCCAAGAAAGATATAATATTACTCAAGTAAGCATGAAGTGCAGAGCAAATTATTTCTAAAACTATAAAAATGACAAAAACAATTGACTACCTGGACAGTCACCCAAGCTTCCTCTGCAATGATGGGACATTCATCCATGGCCTGTAGGTCTAGAATATCTGACATGCCTTTTGTGAAGCAGGAATTTTGAAGGTTCTACCTTGTCTTGGCAAAGTTCAGCAGTCGCCTTTTTGTTTGTTTCCTGCTCATCCTGTTTGGACAGCATAACTGTCAGCAGTGGAAGGAAGAGCAGCCCCTTTTCCAAATGATCAACCTTGCCACATTGAAAGCAAACACCATATGGAGATTCTTTGATACCCATCACCCTCTCTTGAAGCAAATTGGTGCTGTCCGGAGCAGATGTGTCTCACTGTCAAGAAAAGCCCTATGTTAACAAAACATCCTGAAGACCATATCCTGTAGGTCTCTGAAGAGACTGGATACCTAGTTGAAATATATCTCTATTTGACTTCCAAAACATACCTAATATGACTAAGTTTAATTGTTATAGATGACTAATTATTAACCCTAAATATCTTTCAAAGACTAGAACTTTATATTACATTTTTTCCATAGGTTCAGGGTTTTTTGTTTTTGTTTTTGTTTTTAAGATTTATTTATTTATTATGTATACAGTGTTCTGTCTGCACATATCCCACAGGCCAGAAGACGGCACCAGATTTCATTACAGATGGTTGTAAGCCACCATGTGGTTTCTGGGAATTGAACTCAGGACCTTTGGAAGAGCAAGCAGTGCTCTTAACCTCTGACCCATCTCTCCAGCCCTATATTACATTTTTTTAAATGAGCTGCATAGATACAATACCTTAAACAAGACTAGAAACATATATACACAGTATAACAAAAAATAACCTTAAATTTGTATCAATATACAAAAATCCATACCAATGTAAACTGTTTGGGACTAGAATTTGCTTTTTTAGTTTAAAAGTAGATTCAATAATCTACCGTTTTATACTATCAATTCTATACTATAACCCCCCCTTTTTCCCTTCAGAAAGAGTTCCCTGAATCTAAATTCCTTTGTTCAGCTTTTTTTCCTGACCATTACCAATAACAACTTGTAACCAACCCTCCTAAATGATGACGAACATCCATAAGCCACTGAATGACCAAAAAACACCCACCTCACTTCAAGGTAATGTAGACATTGTGTTCTCTACACTGCTTCCTGTTATCTGGAGACAACAGCATCTTTAGGGGACCCTGAGAAAATTGGGATAATGGTCAAGTCCTGGGAGAGCTAGCTATTGTCCAGTCTTGGTGTGATGGGAAAGTGTAAGGCTTATCTGAAGTTCTGGCTGGATAATCTTTGAGGCTGAAGCATCTTAGCTAAGTAGCTTTGAAGTTGTTCTGGATGCAGAATTTTGAGGAAACTACAACAGAGGCATTCTGAGGAGATTGGTCATCTGGGCTACTTGTCTTTACTAGTGTCTGCTCCTTTTCTTCTGAAAATAAATACACTTTTTTCTTTTCATTTTTCTTTATTAAGAAATTTTCTACTCACTCTACATACCACCCACAGATCCCTCCTCCTCCCTCCCCCTTTAAAGGTAACATATATCTGTATTAAAACAAGTATGGAGGTGTGGTGTATATAAGTCAGCTAAAGATATTTTTTTTTGTTTTATGTTTGAGAAATTAAAAGGAATCTGTCAACTTTACAATGCATTTGGATTGGATAACCAAACTGTAATATAAATATCTATCCATCAATATGCAAGGTTGACATGTAATAATAAGTCATAAGGCTCTGTAGCCAATAAGGTTTATCATATATCATACAGTCTCAGAGCTGTTACCATGTTGAGAGATCAGCTTCCACATCACCTGTCTTATAGTCTTTCCTGTCTTTTTCCCTCATGTCAGTAGCCAACATCCTTAAGATGTATCCCCTGGTTAAATCTGACCTCCATTAACTTTGAAGGAATCATAGTTTTTGTTTCTGTGGAAACAAAAGCATAACCTTCTTCCCAATGCAACACATTGTCCAACTTCCATTTTGAAGCCATGACATTCCTAAAGTATATAGGCTGGTTTAATTCAACAATCCCTTCCACAATCTTTTTAAACTATTTTTCCATGACTGTTTGTACCCATTTTCTTTTCTTTCTTCAGCATCTAAGCACATTTTTAAACACATTGTTTATTTTTAGAGATTTTCTGTGTCTGGACATGGCTTTACTAAGCACCCACGGCATTCTCTGACATATTTTAAATTGCCATGGCAGCCACTACATAACTCAGCTTAGCACATGGTGCTGGCACATGGCACTGGTGGCTTTCTCCAGCTCTCAATCAGCAACAAGGAGCTTTAACCTGCATGAGAGACTGCAGGACTAGGAAGCCATATCTGTCTTCATGTTTGTGTGTTTGGAATTTTTCTTTATAAGCTTTCTCAGGTCCTATGTGGAAATACATGCCCCACATTGGATTCCATATGTAATGAGTCTTTCTCTGTCCCAAGAGCCAGCTCCCAAACAATGACACAGTGACTTCTTATTAATTATAAAAGCTCAGCTTATAGCATAGGCTTGTTCTTAACTAGCTCTTATAACTTAAATTAATCCCTTTATACCAATATGTTCTATCATGTGGCATTACCTCTCTTCCATCTGCACCTCCTGTTTCCTCTCTGTGTCTCTTGGCATCTCTTGTGCACCTAGATTCTCTTCCTCTTCTTTTCTCTATCTGGTTTATCTGCCTATACTTCCTGCCTAGCTATTGGCCATTCAGTTTTTTATTATACCAGTCAGAGCAATACACCTTTACACAATATACAAATATCCCATAACACCTTACATTCTTTAAATAGTATTTAGTGGACCATTCTGTGTAACATTAAATATTAAAAGGTCTTTTTAATAGAAAAAAACCAGTGCCAGATATTGGGGTGAATGCTGAAAGATCAGAGAAGCAGAGCAAGCCACAGCCAACCTCATCTCTACAACTCTTCAGCTAATCCTATTTCCATGAATCCTCAGACTGAAAGCCTCTGAGTCTTCACCCCTGAGGTTCTCAATTGAACTACGTAAAAGCCTTCAACTCCTGATCCCCATGCCTTATATACCTTTCTGCTTCCTGCCATCATTTCCTTCCATGAAAGGCATGTGTCCTTCCCAAGCAAAGATATGAGATCTCAAGTGCTGGGATTAAAGATGTGTGCCACCATGCCTGACTCTGTTTCCAGTGTGGCCTTGAACTCAAAGAGAGCCAAATGGATTAAGTGATAGGATTAAAGGTGTGTGTACCACCACTGTCTGACCTCTATGTCTAATCTATTGGCCGTTCTGTTCTCTGACCCCCAGTTAACTTTATTAGGGTATACAATATATCAACCACAATTCTGGTAAAAAGCTTGGAAAATAAGAATTCTGTACAGAGGATATCTAGCTCATAAAAATTTTGAAAGAAGTAAATAATCCATCATGAACTAGACTAGACTAGGGATCATTCATTTGTGTGATATTTGGGACAGAATCTGGCTTCACTTTGCCTGGATCCGGAGAACTTGAGTGAAGTTGAATTTAAAGATGATAGTCTTATTAAATTGGCTGAGAAAATGTGTTAGTACTTTTAAAGTTTTTGACAAGGAAAGTTCAGAAAATAAAGCAGCTCCAGTTATGTGAGATTAACAACTGAAGAGAAATGTGTGCTCCTTAAAACTGGAGAGGTACATTGAAGGTAAGACTCATTCCATCCAAAGACCTAATTTGTAAAGGTACAAATTAATGTGAAAAAGCAAAACTGGCTCTGAAAATACATCTGAAGAAATTACCTACTACACAAAAGCAGTTGCCTAGAAAAGTGTTTTCCCAGGCTCAGCCCAGAGAACCTGACAAAACTGTAGTCAAAGTGGGTCAGATTATATATTTAATTGAAAGCAGAATTTGGTACTGTTGTTCACATGGTATTGGTTTTGGAGGCACTGGTGATGCGAGAATAAAGGAGTCATGAAGTCTTAATCCATGGTTTTAGAGAGCCCATCTAGGAAATGTGAGGCTGCTTAGAAGTCTCTGCAGAGGCTATGAGAGTACATTGTTTGAAGCTGTGAAGGTTAATCCTAAGTTACAACAGATATCTCAGGATATTGGGGATGCCAGAACAATTAAAAATTGCATGACCTATGGCAGGCTTCTTGCTAGCTAGCTCTTATAACTTGATCCATTTCTATTAATCTATAAGTTGCCATGTGGCCATGGCTTACTGGGATTTTCACATCTTACTTCTCCTGGCAGTTCTGGCATCTCTCCCCACTCTACTTTTCTTGCTATCTCTGTAGCATGAATCTTAATAAGTCTTATTCATAAAATCAAACCTGAAGCCAGGTATTGGGGTGCATGCTGGAAGATCAGAGAAGCAGAATAAGCCACAGCCACCTCACCTTGCCAGTTCCTCAGCTGATATTGTTTTCTCAGACTGGAAGCTTCTGAGTCCTCATCCAAATGAATCTCAGCTGAACTGTGCTGCTCAAAGCCTGAAAGCTTAACCTGTCAAAAGCTTCTAATTTTTGGTCTTCACGCCTTATATACCTTTCTGCTTTCTGCCATCACAGCCAGGGATTAAAGGCTCACTCTCTGGGATTAAAGGCATGAGTCACCATGCCTGGCTATTTCCAGTGTGGCCTTGAACTCACAGGGATCCATGCCTCCAGAAGGCTAGAATTAAAGTTGTGATTGCCACCATTTTCTAGCCTCTGTATCTAGTGGCTGTAGCATGAATCTTAAAAGTTCTTATTAATAAAATCAAACCCGAGGCCAGTTATTGGGGTCAATGCTGGTAGATCAGAGAGACAGAACAAGCCACAGCTATCTCACCTTGCCAGTTCCTCAGCTGGTCCTGTTTTCTCAGACTGGAGGCTTCTGAGTCCTCATCCGGAATGGGTCTCAGCTGAATTACTGCTCAAAAGCCTGAATGCTTAACCAGCCAAAATCTTCTAGTTTCTGGTCCTCACGCCTTATATATCTTTTTGCTTTCTACCACCACTCCCTAGGATTAAAGGCTGTCTTTCTGGGATTAAAGGCGTGTCATCATGCTTGACTGTTTCCAATGTGGCCTTGAACTCACAGAGATCCAAAGGGATTTCTATCTCTGGAATGCCAGGATTAAAGGTGTGAGTACCACCATTTTCTAGCCTTTGTATCTAGTGGCTGTCTGTTCTCTGACCCCAGATAAATTTATTAGAGTACACAATATTTTGGGGAACACAATATCACCACAAGTGGCTGTACTGTTCTCTGATCCCAGATAATTTTATTAGGATGCACAATATTTTGGGGAACACAATACCACCACATATGCCCCTTCACTTTCCCACCTAGCTATAATCTGACTTACCATAGGCCAAATGGCTTTATTTATCAATCAGAGCAAAATATATTCACAAGTTACAGAAAGACATCCCACAGCATAGGTGCTGCATGTGGGAGAACTAGGTACATGGATCCTCATAATCGCCTGTTTCATGCATGATGACCTGGTGATGTTCCTATTCTTATATAGGTCATGTGCAATAAATTCATGAATGCAATGGCATATACAAAAAGCACTGCTTCATATAACTCCTCTCAAGGTATGGTGATTATATTCTTTTTGTACTCAATTCCTCAATGAGATTTGGACAGAATGATATAGATGTCTAATTTAGAGCTAAGTATTCCACTGTCAAGTATTCTCTTTACTTTGAACAGTTGTGAGTCTTGGCATTAACTACCACTCACTCCAAAAAGAAATTTTCTCTTGTGAAGAATGAGAGCAATATTAATCTACAGATATAAACATAAATCTTTAAAAGATAGTTTTCAAGTGAGTTAGATCTTAAAACTGAATCCTAATAGCCACAGGGCAGGACAAGGCAAAGAGAACCTTCACTTATATTGTCCTAAAATTTTTTAGCTCAGACACTGGATAACAGCTATTTTTTTGAAGGCATGAGTGGAGAGAGAGCTACCATCTCAAATAATGTTGAAAGTTCACGTAGGAAACATGTCCACAGGCCGTCTTACCTGCTGCAAGGTGAACACTTTCTCTGGATATAATAAAATAGAGACTCACTCAACTCCCAGATGTCCCATGCATGAACAAAGGAAGGATGACACACTGAAGTTAGAAGTGTCAGCTAGACATCTATGCTGAAGGTTGAGGCTCCACATGGTTACTAGGTTCTAAAATGATAAACAGAGTATATCAGTCCATAACTATAATTTGAGAACTCCAGTGGCTGAGATGGGGGAACAACTTCAAGATTAAGTCCAGTCTTGACTACACTGGTTAAAAAAAACAAAATCCAAGTTCAGGCTATGCGTCCACTGTGAGAATCTTAGCTGGGGTCATCCTTGAAGACTCCTGGGACTTTCCCTTGCATCAGGATCCTTTTCAACCTATTTCCAGTCATCTCTCTCAGCACTCTCCCTTTCTGCCCAACTCCCAACCCAATCCCTCAAGTTCCTATGCCCACCTGCCCCCAATCCACCAAGAAGATCTGATTGGATTAGTAATTACTCCAGTTGGCATCTGAGAGCCTTCATCCAGTGACAGATGGAAGCTGATTCAGAGACCTAAGGCCAAACATTGGGCTAAGCTCTGCAAGTCCTGATGAGGAGACAGAAAAAAAGATTGTAGGAACTAGGGAGGTCGAGACATCACAGGAAAGCCCATAGAAATAGCCAGATTGGCTCATGGGAACTCACAGAATCTGAAACCTAAACCAGGGAGAATGAATGGGACTGACCTAGGCCCTTTGCATGTTATGTGACAGTTGTGTAGCTTGGTCTAATTGTGGGACTCCTGGCAATGGGAGCAGGGGCTGTCCCTGGTGCTTTGGCTAATGTCGCTGGTGCTTTAGGTGGCTCTTTGGATGATTGCCTTGCAGGATTGCCTTACTCAGACTGAACCCAGGGGTAGGTGCTTTGTCTTATAGCAGCTTGATACACCATGCCTTGCTGATGCCCATGGGGGGCCTGCCCCTTTCTGAGAGAATTTGGAGGAGAGGTGGTTTGAGACTCAGGGGTGAAAGGGGAGGAGTGGGAAGAGAGGAGGGAGGGAAAGCTGCAGTCAGGATGAAAAAACAAATACAGTTTAAAAAACAACTCAAACAAAGTGAAAGGCTAGCAGCAATGATTATTCTAACTAAGTTAGGACCTGTAAGGAAGTACTAAGTAGAATCTGACTCTAACTCAAAAAGAGAAAGCTGAAAAATACTGCTGAGACAACCTCCCCATGAAAACACATACACACACTGGAAGGAATTTCAGAATGAGAGTTCTCACCCAAATATATTTGTGTCATACTTGACCTTAGCTAAATTAGTGAGCCTTGTTTGTTTGTTTGTTTGTTTGTTTTCCTCAATTTAGAGAAGACACTTCAGTCCTCTGTCATTTGATATGATGACACCCTGAAGTTCTAAATGCTTCCTAAACAAACATTTTTAATGTATTTATTTGTATATTCATTTTACATCCCAATCACAGTTCCCCCTCCTTCCTCTCCTCCCAGTCCCTATCCACACATTCCCCTATCCACTCCTCATCCATTTCTCTTCAGAAAAGGATAGATAGACCTCCTATGGATAACAACCAACCATGGCATATCAAGTTGCAGTAAGACTAGGCAATTCCTCTTTTATTAAGTGTGGAAAATGCAACCCAGTAGGAGGAAAGGATCCCAAAAGCAACTGGAAACAGCCCATGCTTCCACTGTTAGGAGTCCCACAAGAACATCAAGCTACATAACTGTAACATATATGCAGAGTGCTATGGGATGTCTTTCTGTATGCTGTGATGTATGGTTTGATCAGCCAAGACCTCCTTAAAGGTCTCCGATGACACCATGGCCCAAATGATCCGACATCCAGAGTGGCTTCAAGGCAACTGGCTCAGACAATGCAGCCTCATAGATTATTCCAATCAGGACTTGACTATAATTCTTTATTTTCTCAGGATCCCCATAAGATTGCCAGTGCCCTCATCCATCAGGAAGTAGTATGAGAAGCTATGTCCAAATTCCCAAAGTATTGATTATAAATGTTTATTTTTACTTAAAGGGGGTTGATTATAAATACAATTTCTTTCTAAAAATGAAAAAGGGATAATATAGATATGGTAGGATAAAAGGGTAGATTATTCAACCTACTTAAAGAGCAACAACTTGTTTAAAATGTTGTTATAGATTTTAGTTTATTACAAATTTAAAGTTAATTTTGTTATACTGTATATACATTTCTACTCTCATTTAGGGTATTATGTTTATGTAACTCATTTAAATTGTAATGGATAATTAAGAAATACAGATTAATAATTAGTCTCCTATAATAGTCAAAATTATAGTCATGTTAGTAAACTTTTCTAGCTATACATAGATATAATTCAATTAGGTAGGTAATCTTCAAACACTTCAAAGACCTACTTAATATGACATTTAAAATGTTTTAAAAATTTAGACTTTCTGGACAGTGAAACATGTCTGCTCCTGGCAGCACCAATTTACTTCAAAGAGAAAGATGGGCATTAAAAAACACTCTACATGGAGTTTTTCTTCTTTACAAAAATAGTTATTTGGGCAAGAAATTGCTCTTGCTTGGACCGCTGATGATATGTTATATAAACTGCACATGCAGGACCCATAGGAAGGTGTCCACTGAACTTTGCAAGGCTAAATGGTTCTTTAGGTTCTTGCTTCTCAGAAGAGACTTCTAAACATTCTGCAGGACACAAAGAGAAGTGACTGAGAGACTCTCCGCCTATAGGGTGAAGATGGATGTCCCAATGTTACAGAGGAACTTTGGGTGACTGTTCAGGCAGACAGCTGTCTCTGTCATTCTAGATTTTTAGAAGTTGCTTACAATGCATTTCCTGTTTACATAGGTAATATTATATCCTTCTGGGGACTTTGATGGAGTTGAAGACTAGATAGTTACAATTTTCCTTGGTTATGATAAAAGATTAATTATATATGAAACTTTAGACTCACAAATATAGATGATAGAATATTTTCTTTAATTTTGCCAAATACAAAGACTAGATAGTGTAACTGTAATTCTTGCTTGGTAACTCATTTATTATATGTAATTTTACTATGTTAAAATTAAAACCTTACTTTTTGATTAGACAGAAGAGGGAAAGTGGTGTGGGATGTCTTTCCGTATGCTGTGAATATGTGTTGCTCTGATTGGTTGATAAATAAAATGTTGATTGGCCAGTAGCAGGAAGTATAGGCAGGGCAAGTAGATAAAGACAATGCCAGGAAGAGGAAAGGCAGAATTAGGAGACACAGGTACTGCCAGGAGAAGCAATATGTGAAAATACCAGTAAGCTATGGCCACATGGCAACCAATAGATTAATAGAAATGGGTTAAGTAATGGGAGCTAGCTAGCAAGAAGTCTGAGCCATTAGGCCATACAGTTTGTAAGTAATATAAGCCTCTGTGCTTTTACTTATCTGAGCAGCTACGGGATGGGTGGGATACAGAAAAACTTCTGACAACAGCAGAGGGCCCAGGTCAGTCCCATGCAGCCTCCCTGTTTGGCAGTTCAAACTCTGTGAGCTCTTATGAGCCCAGGTTAGTTGATTTTGTGGGTTTTCTTGTGGTGTACTGGACCCCTCTAGTTCTTATAATCCTTCCTCCTCCTCTGAAGGATTTCCCAACTCCAGCTAGTGTTTGGCTGTGGGTCTCTTCATCTGTTTCCATCAGTTGCTGGGTGAAGCTTCTCTGATGACAACTGGGCTACCAATCTATGAGTATAGCAGAATATCACTAGGAATCATTACATTAACTTTTTTGCCAATTATGTTTAGTTGGTTCTTTCCTAAGTCTCTGGGCTGTCAACCTTCTAAGTCTGGGCCTTCCTTGCAGTGTCAGAGGTGGACTACCTCTCATGGTATAGGTTTCAAGCTGGACCAGTCACTGGTTGGTCATGTCCACAGTTGCTGTCCCCTTTACCCCAGTACACCTTGTAGGCAGGACAAATTGTAGGTCCAAGTTTGCATAGTGTTGTTGGTGTTCCAATCCCTCTGCTGGAAGTCTTACCTGGTTACAGGAGATATCTAGTTCAAACTGTATCCTGCATTGCTAGGATCCTTAGCTAGGGTCACCCTCACAGATTCCTGGGAGTTTCCATTGTACTAGGTTTCTAGCTTATCCCAGAGATGTTCCCCTCCTGCCCTGATTTGTCTCTCCCAGTACTTTTAACCATTCATTGAATGCTTGGCTGAAAACAAATAGTAATGCCTAGCAAAAATATTTTATAATGCCTATTAATACATACAAAGACTGTGTTTGATTTGGCAGTTGCCCATTCTGGTGTTTGTGGATGTTTGAGAAATGATGTATTGTAAGGAGAACAGAACAAACAAGCAATAAAAATAAAACAACTAGTATTATAAGTCCCATAGTTAGTAAATAGGGTTTTTTGCTCTTTAAAACACCCAAAGTTTCTTTCAATAATCCAAAATCATGATGAGTGCTCACTATTGGAGATAGTGATGGTTGTAAAATGAAGAGAATCAGGAGATCATGGTAGAAGCTACTACCCTGAAACCTAGAGAACATGATTTAATGGTGTAGCTACAGAGTTTTTATTCACACTACCTATACCAACTACACATGCACAGACCTCGGTATCCACACTGGAGACCTATGAAGACATGTTTCATCTCAGAGCTGCACAATGCACTCATGCTAGACTGCTGCCTCAACTAATCTGAAGTAGAAGCAAAGAAAGGATCCCTCAATGTATGTGACTGTTTCATTGACTAATTCCATTCAGTGACTAGGGTTGGGTGGGAAATGAAGTTACTAATGGCTTATATTCAAGTGATCTAGCCACATCTATTTCCTAGCCAGAATCTGGAGGAACAGAGGCAACATACTGCTGTTCTAGAGGAGGCCTAACCAGGAATGCACACTTGAAAATGAAGGGTTTCCCTGTAATTATTTTAGTAGCTTTTTAATGTTAGCTAAAATCAGACCCATTGTTTTCTGCAATACTAATATTAGATTTACAACTCCTTTCTACATAATTACTTTCAGATAATTCTTCCAATGTGTTCATAAGCTTTTCAAATCTGAATGCCACAGTAGCATATATTTCTAATATTTTTTATTTAGTATCTATTCTTTATATATACACATTCAAATGGGTAATTCTTCAGCATAAGGTTGCATGACCATTTATAATTGTGCTGAAGTAAACAGGGTTCAGGCCAAATATTGATCTCCAAGATAAGTCTTGCCATTTTATTCTACTAGAAGGTTGATTAAAACAATTATTCTGAAAGTCAAAGTTTCAGTATCAACTAAACATTTCATACTAATTTACATGATAATCATTTTTTTTTAAAAATAAAGGATAAGAGAAAGGCGTTGAGTGAAGATTTATTGTAGGTGAGCCATTTCCAGTAGTGAGCATCACTTACTATTCCTAGTACTACAACAATAACCTTTAAAAACATTTTCTGGAATTCTATCCATGACAAGGTCATACTCATTTCCTTGCAGTTTCCATATTTTGTATTTTTCTGTCATTTTAAACTAAAGGACATAGTCCAACTTCTGTTTTTCTAGCAAGCCTTTGTCAGAGGCTATATGTTAGGTTCTGCAGTCACACCTGGGACTTACTTTAATTTTGTAGTATGAAATCACTGAGCTGAAAGGTTTGGATTCATTTAAAGAATCTCAGTCCTTCCTTGCTGTCTTCTCACATTTGCCTCTTCATCACTTTTACCTTTTCTAGTTTGCAAGTCATTCTCCTTGAAGAAAAAGAAGCAAAGCAAAATACGTGTGTAGTTTCCTTTCTGTGTCCGCTATCAGTTCAACCTTTTTCCTCGGTAGGAGAATGATACAATATCTGCGTTGCTTCTGAAAAGCTTTATTACTCAGCATTTGTCTTTAAAGGTACCTAGAAGAAGGGAGGAAAGGCAGCAGAATTCTTGGTGTGCCAAGTGTGCTTCCATACACTTCCTCACCCAGGTAGCCACTCAGGAGACACTAGCCACCCATTTTTCAGGTGTTAGATAGTGTACTGAATCTAGATAGCAAAATATAAATACTGATCATTGCTATAGCAAATGATGCCACGATTTAGTTGCTGGATGTGTTTTTGGGCCCCGGGCCAGATGAGTCATATATAGGTGGTGTAGACCCCTAAATAAACCAACAAACAGGACACTAGGGTGTTACATTCTCCTATTAGGAGTTCAAGGAATGGCACTTGGATATTGTTAGTGCTTGTCTTGTGGAAGCTATGCAGAAAAGTTAAATAGAGGTTCCATGGAGAGGGATGTTGTGAGCTAATTATTAATTGGCAAGAGGAAGATAGTCTTCTGAGGAGAGCTAGAATGGATAGAGGAGACTATGAATGGCTGGAGTTGAGTATGACCCGTTTAGAAATTTCTATGTTATTTGAGATGCTATGGAAGGAATTCAGAGATAGTAAAAAAAAAAAAATCCTTTCTTAGCAATCTTTTATATACTAGTAATCTTTGCAGATGGTTAATTTAGATTGCTTTTTTAATTTCACACTTATATACTCCTATTGAGAGTTTATATGTAGGAAGTGATTAAAAACATCGTTGCTGTTCATGCTGATATTTACCTCCTCTGAAAAAAAGCAATGTCCTTCTTCATGGGCTTCTGCCTGGAAGCACCTGCCATGAGATGACCTGATTTCAGAGGTTTTGTGACCTCCCTTACTAATGCACTTATTCTCCTGCTGCAGAACAGAGGGCATTATCTGAGCTGATCATTGAAACTTTAGGTTTGAAACAACACAGAGAGGAGGGAAAAATAAATAATGAAAACTGAAATCCATGGCACAAACAACATGGTACTTTCAAGTTATATTATCATGATATTTTATACTGTTCTAAAAAGTATCTTTTGGTAATTTAAGATTATCATTCACAGAAAACCATGTCCTCAGACAGATGACAGAAATGTTCTGCTGAGTTTTCTTCATAAAATTTAGATGTTCTTTCCCAATTAAAATGGCACTGGGACAGCAGTCTTCCCCAGCTTCCTCATAAACACATACAAAAGCCATTGAACACATGCACACATAGATACATCCATCAAAAGCTGGCACAAGAGCCAGCCTGCTGCCAGAGATTCCGTGAGGATTTTACTAAAACAAATCTGACAAAATATTTTAAAAATGTAAACAACATTTTATTTTTTCTGTTTGCAGCTACAGAGTACAAGGGAAGCTTCTTCAAGCTACCTCTGTTCTGTCCTTGGTCAAGACACTACTTTCCTTCAGATATCAGATCTCCACAGAGAAAGCACTATGAAACAAACAAATGTGGTACTGTCATGGTGCTTGGAGTGAGTAGCATTTGGTTGCACTCTAAGAACTCTCTCATCGTGTTTTTCAGTAACAATTCTAGAGAGATACAGGGAAGAGTTCCTGCTCCCAAAGTTGTAGCAGCTGATGGTCAGGCCACTCCAGTCTGTAACATAGGGGCTGGAGAGCTGGTCCAGAATCTATGAAAACTTGTTGTTCTTGCAGGGGAATCAGGCTTGGTTCCCAGCATGCATATGAGGCTCATAACCATCTATAGCTCCAATCTAGGGAATCTGGCACCCTCTTTTGACCTTGGTGGAAAGCACACACTTGGAACACACACACATAATATACAGACAAAACACGCACAGAAAATAAAATAATAAAATTAAAAAATGATGACATTAAATTGTATGCCTACCACCTAGTTACATGAGGCTATAGTTAATATTTGAATGTCAATGTGATTTTCCTTTCAGAGATTATCGTGGAAGAATTGTCATGGAATTATTTTTTGAATCTGTAAAGATGATGTGCATTAAACATGTATTTGCAAACTCCTATCCCTAAGGACATCTGTTAAACTCCTCTTCTGCTATAAATGTAACTAGCTAGGCTCTGAAACTACTAAGGCCCTAGAGAAGCTTTCTAATTGTTAAGGCAGTAAGGTTGGCATTCATTCACAATGTTGCCATAGCCTATGTTTTTGTTTAGACCAAGGATCCCTAGGTAGCATAATCCCCAGAACCAAGTTGCTGTGGATATTGTTCTATATAAATAAAACACTAGTGGCCAGTGACGAGGCAGGAAGTAGGTGGGACAAGGAGAGAGGAGAATTCTGGGAAGCGGAAGGCTGAGGGGAGAGACACTGCAGCCACCGCCAGGAGAGGCAACATGTAAAGACACCGGGAAGCCACCAGCCACGTGGCAAGGTATAGATTTATAGAAATGGGTTAATTTAAGATATAAGAACAGTTAGCAAGAAGCCTGCCACGGCCATACAGTTTATAAGTGATATAAGCGTCTGAGTGATTATTTTATAAGTGGATTGTGGGACTGCGGGGCTTGGGGAACCTGGAGAGAAGCTCTCCAGCAACAAATGGCGCCCAACGGCTCGAGCTTCCACCTTAAACCTGAGAATATTTAATAACCAATTCTAAACAGAGCCAAAACCAGGTTCCTGCTTCTTGTCTCATATGAGCAGCTAGACGGCGCAAAACGCGGGTTTGAACACTGGCAGGTTCCTGGCGTGTGCGTTTGACTGGCAGTATGGCGGAAATGAGGCGTCTGCCAGCGGCACATTAAGCTGTGTGGTAGATTTAGTCTTTACTATTATTAAAAAAAAAAAAAAAAAAAGAGGTTTCTGGGCTACACGCTGCTTTGATAAAAGCTTAGACCCACTATTTCTGAGACTTGATGACTCCCAGAGCTGGCGGAAAATGTACCACTGCCATGTTGGGCAGCTAAAGTGGGTGGAGCCTGCAGGCACAGTGCAGTTTCAGTCTTAGAATGGTACAGTTTAAAGCAATAGGCTCAAGGCTCAAGGTAATATAAAAAATAAGCCACGTAACTATGGCTACCACACAGAGAATCTGGATTATGTTGTCTTTGATATTTGTAACTGAAGAAAAACATTTGATTGCAAAAGCTGTTGAGTTATGCCAAAATGTATATTTTAAAGGTACCTTGACTTCAAAATTTGGATTTAAGGATATGTTGCTTTGGAAAAGAGGTTCTGCTTTTGTTTCCACAGAAAGCCAGAGGCTATGGATTTGTTCCAGATTAAGATACATCAGGTTTCAACAGCCAAGACCCCCTGAAAGGTCTCCGATGACACCACGGCCCAGATGATCCAGCATCCAGAGCGGTTTCAAGGCAACTGGTTCAAACAATACAGCCTCACGGACTACCCCATAGGTCTAAAATTTTCTTTGCATCCCCATAAGATACAGCGCCCCCCTCCAGCAGGAAGTAGTAAGAGATGCTACGCCCAAATTCCCAAATATACCAAGCTGGCTTTAGAGGTGGAATTGGCTCACTCCCCCTCTAAACCCAGACATATTGCTTTAAAAAAAAAATGGTTAGGCAATTCTTGTGTCCCAAATCAGAAGAGCCCTCTGGTGTGGGACAGAGAAAACCAATATTTTTATTTAAAACAGATTGATTATAAATGTGATCTCTTTCTAAAAAAGAAAAGGGGATATAATATAGATATATAGGAGGATATAGAGATGATAAGATAAAAGGATAGATTAATTAACCTACTTTTAAAGAACAACTTGTTTAAAATGTTTTACATTGGTATAGATTTTAGTTTATGTTTAAAATGTTTTACATTGGTATGGATTTTAGTTTATTGATACAAACTTGAAGTTAATATTGTTATACTGTGTATATATATATTTCTATTCTTGTTTGAGGTATTATGTTTATGTAACTCATTTAAAATTGTAATGGATAATTAAAAATAGATTAATAATTAGTCATCTATGATAATCATATCTGTAGCCATGTTAGTTAAGTTTTCTAGGTATACATAGATATATTTCAGATAGATAGGTAATCTTCAAACACTTCATAGACCTAGAGAATATGGCATTTAAATAACTTAAAATTCTGTTGATGTGAGACACAATTGCTCCTGGCTGCACCAATTGATCCCGAGAGAATGTTGGGCTTCTAAGACATTTCCATTTGGAAGTTTGTCTTTTTGGCACAAAATGGCCTACTGGGCAAAGAACTGCCCTTGCCTTGATGGATGACAGTACAAATGCAATGCTGTCCTTTCTGGACAAGCGGGACACAAGGAAAGTGACCACTGTACTCTGCCAAGACAGGATAAGATGGTCTCTCAAAATTCCTGCTTCTGAAAATGGTCTGTCAGATATTCTAGGCCTGTAGCCAATCTGAATGCACCAACAATGCTGAGAAACATTAGGTGACTGTCCAGGCTGCCAGCTGTCTTGGTCTACTCTTGCAAGATTTCCGAAAGTTGCTTGCATCCATCTACCATTTCTCAGGTACCATTATGTTCCTTCTCAGGTCTTTGATGGGATTGAAGACTAGCAGTTATAGTTACAACTTAGTATATATAATATCTTAGATAGAACATATTAAGTATTAGGTTCAGGTTCTTTAGGATAGGACACCTTTGAATGATCTTTATAACATGCTGTTTACCTATGCTCTATACTTCTCTGGATTTTAGTATGTGTTTCTTGCTTGATATTGTTTGCATTGGTTGTAGTTACATCTTATCTAGGTCATTATCTCTCATTATTTCTGGACAATATTTGATAACCATTCCTTTGTATATAGTCTTGTATTAGTTTAGAACCTTCTTATTTAGACAAAAAGGGGGAGATGTAGTGGGTAGCCATTCCAGCTTGGATCTGGAAGTTCCAACCCCCATTGAGACTCTGGCAACTGTCACACCTACGAGGCGGGGCGAGGGGAGGCACCTGGGGACCCGAGAGCTGGATGGGCCAGCGCTCGCTCTGGGCGCTCTCTTGGTGCTGGAAAGCTGACCGGTGCAGATTGACTGTGCAGAGCTTTGGAGAACACCGCTGGACTGCATTACACCTTCCCCAGACCCTGCGACCTACCCATTACTTAATTTGTGAGTTACGCCATTAAATAAATATCCTTCTAACTACGTGGGTCATGATCTGATTGTCATAAAAATTATTTGGTGAAGATTTGTGCTCTGTCTTTTCATCATCTAAGAAGCTTGCAACCTGCAGCATCCAGAAAATTTTTTTTCTAGATTTGCCTACTCTAAAATTGCTTATGTTTATTAAAGCAGGCATATAAACCAAAGTTCTATAGAGGTTACCATAAAAATAAATGTATGTATTTATGGTCTGTATATTTTAAAATAAAGTTATTCAATATATTTACTAGATTTCTTTATGGTAAGAATACTTAAAATCTATTCTTTGGGGCTATTTTCAAAGCTATAATGTATTATCAGTGGTAGTCACCTTGATGTACATCTCCTGACCTTGTTCCTTCTGTGTCACAGAAGTTCTGTAGGTTTTGTTCAACATCCACCAAATCCCCCACCCTCTACTCTCCATTAGTTTACTTTTAGCTCTTGTGATCTTGATTTCCTAAGGTTTTATATGTATGTGAAATTTTGTTGTATTTGTTTTTTCTTGTCTAGTTTATGTCAGTTATTATAATAAACACCATCTTTATCCATGGTTTTTAAAAAATAATTCTTTTTTATTTTATTTTTTGAAACAGGATCTCTCTATATAGTTCTAGCTGTCTTGGAACTCACTCTGTAGACCAGGCTGGCTGTGAACTTGGATACTTGCCTGCCACTGCCTCCCAGGTACTGAAATTAAAGGTATATACCATCACTGCCTGACTAAAAACCTTTATATTTAAAATTTTTTCATCCAATATATATTAATCATATTCTTTTCTCTCTCTCATCTCCTACCAAATCTTCCCAATCTCCCTATCCATCCAACTTTATTCTTTCTTTCCAGCTTGCCCATTCAAAAAGACCAGAAAAAATACCATCAACAATAAAAACTCAAAGAACAAAAATTAAAAATCAAAACAGACTTATTAAAAAGACCAATAGGACAAAAAAAACCCTCAAAAATTAAACAAAGTAAACAAAAAGGACACACACACAGAGAGAGAGAGAGAGAGAGAGAGAGAGAGAGAGAGAGATGGAATCGAGCTTTTAGTGGGCATGGGGCCTGCCTTGGAGTGTAGTTGATTTATCCAATGGCACTTGATTGTAGAAAACAAATTCTTATCTTTCCCAACTATCGGTTGCAGATATGTACTGGTTAGCAGTGGAACTTTAAGGCCACTTCTCAGTACTGAGATCTTTCTGGTTTGAACCTATTCAAGATTGGGAAAAGCTGTCACAGCCTCTGTGAGTTCACATGTGCATCAGTCCAGCTGTGCTGGGAAGAAACTGTTCTCTTCTAGTCACCCACCACCCGCCACTCTTAGAATGCCTTCGCTTCATCTTCCACATATTTTACTAATCCTTGAAGTGAAGGTTTGATGAAGACATTCCATTTAGGGCTGAGTGCTCCAAAGTTTCACATTCTCTGTACATTGTCCAGCTGTGGGTTTCTTTGTTAGTTCCCATCTACTGCAAGGAGAATCTTCTTTAATGAGGGCTAAGTGATGCTCTGTAACATTACGTCATTAAGAGTCATTTTAATAGCATGTTCTTTAGCAGAATAGTAATAGTAGGCTTTCCTCTAGGCCTATGATCTATCTATTCTCAGGTTCTTGCTGACTTCAGCAGTGTCGCATAGTTTCTGTCTCATGTAGCAAGCCTTAAATCTAATGAAAAAGAAAGTTTTTTAATTGGATTTTTGTACACATGTATGCCACTATTTGTGCTACTATCACACTGGCATATCTCACAAGCAGGTCTCATTTTTAGGTCACAGGGTTTATAGTGTAGTGAAATTGATGATGGCTCAGGTAGCATGCAAAGTACCTTCCAGAACCATGATCCTTAATCAGTAGGGATGAAGCTTCAATCATCCATGTCTGATAAATTAATTAAGAATGTCTTCAGCAATAGTTTCTATGACTAAGATACGGAGAGTACCCTATAGCCTTAGCAATAGTCTGTGATGGCTAGGGATGTGTGTATTTGTGGGATTACTTTTGGCAACAATTCAACAATATATAACCCATTATTGGAGCTAGACGTTTTATTTGGTGGCATATGATGTCTAGTTGCACCATGGTGTTCTCCATTAAAGGTGTTGAGTCCTTTGAAGGCTCAAAAATAGAATTATTGCTTACTTTGCTCAAAAATGTTGGTCTGATGAAAAAAACACTCCTTGAATTAGAAATTGTTCTGGTTCCAAGGTCAAATCCAGTTAGTGCCAAGATCCCTCTGCTGTGGGTCATTGTCTCTTTCTGAATTGACCACCAGCTTTGCATCAACTCAGGAAGTGAAAATCTTATTGTAAAATCTGAGTGTAGCCAGCCTTTCCTCACTAAGATGGGTATTCTTACACCTTGACTGTTCTCACCCTATCATAACCAAAATGAAGATTTAACAGGGTTTTGTTTTTGCTTATTACATAGCAATTATATAATGAAAATTTGCTATATTATATATGGGTGAAGTATTTTCTGATGATTTGCCTATAATATATCCCCATGGAAGTAGGTGAAGTATGAGGTAATGGAAAACATGTTTCCCAGATAAATGATACTGAATTTTTTAACTGGTAATTATTAGAGATAATGACAAGGCAAATTGTATTATAACTACTTCCTAGACTATTGTAATTATTTGAAACACTTCAAAACATTATATAAGCACTCTTGCTATAAAGGATGTGAGTAAAAGAGAACATACACCAACTGAAAAATTATATATACCTTTCCCATACATGTGTGTGTTTGTGTATGTGTATATAAATTTTTTCTCCATTCTCTACTCAAAAAAAGAACAAAGTTATAAAATTAATATTATGCATGGATAAAATAGTGGGAAAGTGTTTCAAGAAATCTCTCCAAATGATGGCACTGTGTATTATTTTTTAATCTTTCTACTACTTTTCAGTACTTGAAAACATGCATTATTATATTCACAATAGAAACACACAATATGCCAATTTTTATAAAAACTCAATGATTTGATGAAACTTCAGCACAAAGCAAAATTATGGCTTTCTGCCTGTTAGTTGTCATTTCAGGATTTCAAGGCAAATGAAATGTGACATGTTTGTTTTGCTTTCTTGAAAACATTTTTATAACTTGCCTGCATGAGATTTCTTCCTTTTGTTTTATTTTCCAAACAGTATTTAACAAATTCTGAAGATTTTTTTTTACTGAGTGTGAACTGACCTTCCCTTGTACAGCTCTAATTAGCACATTCCAGACAGTGTCCTCTGGTAACTCTTTTAAATGATTTTTATTTTATTTGTTTGCATGTTTTGCCCACATGTATGTCTGTGTAGCATGTGTAAGCCAGGTGTCTGTAGAAACTGGAAGAGGACATCAGATCTAATGGTTAAGAGCTGCAATGTGGGTGCTGGGAATCGAACCTGGGCCCTTTGGAAAAGGAGAAATGCTCTTAATTACTGAGCCATCTCTCTCCTGTATCTTTCTCACAGTTTTCTATGGTATTTAACCATTGGTATGGACATGGACTTGGCTTGACAACTGCTCAGACTGTGACGTCTTCTTATACCTTTTAAATCTTATAGTTTTTAGTTCTTTACTAATATTGTCAAAAACCAAGCTTATTGCAAAGCTTAATTATTTTTTCAAACTTTGGTGCAAACATTCCTCACTTTTTCACGTTAAATATTCAGTTATGTCCAGATTTCTCCAAAATTATTTATCTACATTTTTTAGTTTATTTTCTATATTTTTTCATTTTTCTTTATTAAGAAATTTCCTACTCACTCCACATACCACCCACAGATCCCACCTCCTTCCACCTCCCACTCCCCAGGCTTCTTTCTCAAGCCACCCCACATTCCCACATCCCCCAAATCAAGGTCTCCCATGGGGAGTCAGCAGAACTGGCACACTGAGCCTAGGCAGGTCCAAGGCCCTCCCCACTGCACCAAGGCTGCACAAGGTGTCACACCACAGGCAGCAGATTCCCAAAAGCCTGCCCATGCACCAGGGATGGATCCTGATCCCCCTGCCTGGGTGGCCTCCAAACAGTTCGAGCCAAACAACTGTCTTCCATATTAATAAACTTTCTTTACCTTATTTCCTTCCCAAGGTCCCTGGAAATAAAATTCAATAACTCAAGTGATAAACTCTGTCATGGGAGTCTGTCAGGACAATGTTAGTTTTATCTCCTTATCTCCTTAATGCATCCCAATTATGACAACAAAAATTTAAACTTTGTGATTTCTGTCTCTTTTTTGTGTTGTTCATCATGATATCTTCCTCTTCTACTTTTTTGCTGCTACAATACTTCATTGTAAATTTCACTGATGGTGTTACTTTTCTTTGTAACTGGGTGACTGATCTGAAGTTGCAAAATTTCCCATAACCAACCCTACTGACTCACCTTTTTTTGAAATTACTTCAGTAAAATGGTCAGAAAGAAACTTATTTTATAATTTATCTAAAACAGTGATCTGGAGTAATGACAAGAACACGAAATATAACTTTATCCAAAGAAAACTTGATTCTAACTTTTCTGGATTGATTTATATACTTCCTTTCTTCCCATTGAAGAGAAAAAGAAAGAGTAGATCCTGGTCACAAAAATATACCCATTTGAAAATATTATTATGTTCTGTATAATAGGTGTTTATGATATATGATCCATAAATAAATGAATCACTCAGAGCTAAATGTCCACAGTAAATAAGAATTAGTGTAGAATGAGATCTTCACAATATGTAATATTCAAGATAGTGAAACAGATGTTAATTAACTGTTGAACATATTAAAGTTTTCTAACATAGGTTCTAGCAAAATGGGACAAAAATCGATGGCCATTTTTAGGCACTGGGCTGCCAAAAGCATTAAATTATCTTCTAATTAAATTTGTCTTCTAAAAGGAGGCAAACAAATTGTGAAATCATTGATCTTCATTTTTAAACTGAATAATCAATGGACATGTGATATGAGAATGCAGTTTGACAATGTTTATTGGGACCCATAAACTATTTGCTCTCTTTGAGCCAGTAATAGAATCTATGTGAATTTTTTTATTTCATATTTTTCAATGTTTGTATTAGTTATCTGAGGATTTTGCCCAGTATATTTTGATCATGTTCACCCTTCCTCCCTGAACTCACCCAAGATTATATCCCTTTCCATACTGACACAAATTTGTGTACTTTTGTTTTCCTTCTTCCTAAGACCAATTTCTACTTCCCAAGAATTCTTCAATGTTTGACCTTACTACTGAACAATGGTTGAGTTATCAGGGGCGACAATCTTAGAGAACACTGAATCTCCCTGTCGCATCAGCTGACAAGTGCCAAAATTCCCATAGTCATGGGTGCAACTTCATGCCCAACCTCCTTCTACATCCTGGGACTTGGTCTGGCAAGAGCTTTTGCAGATATTGTGCCAATTGTCACGACCATGGTGAGTTCATATATTCACGTTTCCTGCTGTGCCTAAAAGACACAGTTTCCGTATAGTCATCCAAAATATATGACTTACAATTCTTTCTTCACTTGACACTCTTCAATGATGTTCACTGAGACTTAACAGAAGGATATGTGGTGTATATACGGCTGACAGTTCTGCATTCTCTTATTCTCAGTACCTTGTCAAATTCTGAGTTTCTGTGTTAATAACCACAACTGTAAATAGAAGTCTCTCCTATAAGTACTATGGTACATTAGTAGGGGTTTTCTCGAGAAACAGAACTAATAGAATGTTTATATATACAGCGTTTATGAGAGTTAAAGTGGCTTACAGGCTGTGATCCAACTGGTCCTACAATGGATGTCTAAAGAGAAAAAGGTCAAGGATCTATTATTTGCTCAGTCCCTGAAGCTGGATGTCTTAGCTGGTCTTCAGTATATGACTGAATCTTGATGAAGTAGTATATAATACCAGTGAAGAATGAACTTGCCATGAAGAAATGAACTTGCTAATGAGACAGAGAACAAGCAGGCAAAAGGAAGTGCTTCCTTCTTCCAAAGTGGATCTTCCTACCTTAAAAGATCTAGGTTTAGGATGATCTCCCCACTACAAATGATTCAATCAAGAAAAATCACTCACAGGGATACTCCCCCACTTAGGTAATTCCACATGTAGTGAAGCTGATAATCAAGAATACACATTACATATGGGTATAATAATTAGGAATTGGTTTAATACTAAATCCATTTACCATAATAGTAGTAATAAGTTCTTTCCTAGGGCTACAACCTGTCTAGCTATCCCTTCTTGTTTTGATAATGGTGCCAGGTATTTTTATCTTGTGAAACAAGAATTAATCTAATAAGAAAGTAGTTGATTACTTCCATGATGTTCATGCTACTACTGCATTAGTGGGCATGTTCACAGCTGGGTTATTACTGACTATTACTTTTCTCCTCCGGTAGCTTACACAGCACCCTACATTACTATAAAAATTAGCCAGTAGTAATTAAGCTTCCAGGTTAAAACCACCTTGATTTCTCTATGTTCTATAACTCAGATATGTGATGTTTTCAGCAATGGAGTCTTAACATCAAGTTCTAGAGGGTAATCATGAGCAATGGCCTGTAATGTTTGGGGGTCACAGGTACCTCCATGATAAACAATTCCAAAAGTAATAACCCATTCTTGGCCCTGGGATTTTTATTTGTTAGCCTATGGTTCCAGTAAGAGCTTTGTTGCCCCAGTATAGTGTAACTCCATTAAACTCTTTTTATGTAAGTGTATAGATAAATTTTAGGAAGCTTATATGAGTATAAAAGGGAGGTATTAAAAATGAAGGGTTAAATTATGGTATAGGAGGAGAGAGGAGGAAATACTGTGGGGGCATCAATAACAATAAATACTTTGACCAGATGATGGTGGCACACACCTTTAGTCCCAGCACTCTGGAGACAAGGACAAGGAGATCTCTGTAAGTTCAAGGCCAGCCTTATCTGCAGATCGAGTTTCAGGATAGCCAGGGCTACACAGTAAACCCCTATCTAAAAAAACCAAAAATAAATAAATAAATAAATTAATTAATTAATACATTAATTTATTAATTAAAGGTTTTGAAAAAGCCACTTAGTAATATATATTCTTTTTAAAGAAATGCAGAAGGCAAATTTTATTTTTTCATAGTATAAAAACAAAGTAACAGTAAATGTAACCATTTTCATATATCCAGTTACAATTATTACAGAACTAAAAGTTTTGTTATACTTCCTATGTTAAGGAAAATACAGAGTACAGAAATTATAGAATTTGTTATTTTATAGCTATTCTTATAAAGTGCTGCTTCTCAATCTTCCTAATGCTGCAACCCTTTAATACAATTTCTCATGTTGTGACATCCAACCATAAAATTATTTTGTTGCTATTTCATAACTGTAATTTTGTTACTTTTATGAATTAAAATACAAATAACTGATATGGAGGATATCTGATATGCAATCCCTGTCATGACCTACAGGTTGAAAGCAACCCTAAGGAAAAAAACACTTAGAATTTGCTTTAGAGGCATCAAACACACAAAAATATAATATTAACAGTGTAAGAATTATTTGCTTTGTGATTGATTTGAAAATATGAGTATAATGGTTAGTTGAGATTTTGACCACTCAGGATCATATACCTTTTACCTTCAGGAGAAGTCCCCAAAGTAAGTAAGAGACAGGGTCACCTACAATAGAAGCTAAGAAAAAAAAAGATGGCAGATTTCCCAAGTGACTAGCAAGTAACCATCATGTTTGTTAACAAAACCATAGTTATCAGGCAATCTTACTTACTAATTTCATATTTTGGGCATGAGCAAAGTGGGAATGATATCTAATATATTATAAGATATGACCATGTTACAAGTGCCAATAATAGCACTAAGCACAAATTAATCAGACCTTTTAAAGGATAATCATTGTTGTGCCACATCTTTCTTGAGGTCTATGGATAAGTTTCCAAAGAATTAGCCAAAGATACTAAACATACAATAATGTCTATGCATTTTTCTTTTATTTGCCAATAATTATGATATTGCTTCAGAAACTGAAAATATTCCATGATCCTGAGTAGTAGGAATGTGGAAAGGGATTGTAAAATAGCTCAATGTCACTAGAATGTCCTGTGCGTTATGAGAGTCACCTATTCTTTACAAGACATTTTACTAGACTTGAGCAACTAATAAATAGAGGTCTCAATAGATGATTTGATATTTTAGTCAATTAATAGGTCCAGTGTCCTAATTAGGGTTCCTATTGCTGTGAAAAAATATCATGAGCACAGAAATTCTTATAAAGAAAACATTTAATTGGGGCTGACTTACAGTTTCAAAGGTTTAGTCCATTATCATCATGGTGAAAAGCAAGACAGAATGCAGGCAGACGTGTGCTGGAGAGGTAGCTGAGAGTTCTACATCTTGGTCCTCAAGCAACAGGGAGTAACCTGTGTCCCACACGGGGCATACCTTGAGCTGAGCATATGAGACCTCAAAGCCCAACCCCAAAGTTATACACTTCCTTTAACAAGGGCATACCTTCTCCAACAAGGTCGTGCCTCCTTATATTGACACTTTTTATAGGCAGAGCATTCAAATACATGAGTCTATGGGGATCATACCTATTCAAGCCACCACACCCACTATGTGAATTCATTTATTTTGTTTTTTAAAAATATTTATTTCTACCTTCCATTTGCTGAGCATATTTTAGCATAAGGGTACAAATGTTAGAATCATCACTAACATTCTAGGTCAAGGATACAGAGGATTATCTAAAGTCAGTGCAGTCTTGTTCTCTTATATAATTAGCGCTCTGAATATCTTAAAACTTCTTTCTTTATAATATCTAAAAGTGGCAGATAAAATATATATATAAGGTTATCTTTAACAAAAGGATGACATAGTAAGATAGCAATAGCTGAAATCTGGAAATAGAGATCCAGGAGTAGGTATTCTGGTGTTCACCAGCTAGCAGAAACACTTGTGGTCATGAGAGACCTCAAAGTTCAATTATTTTCAGATTTTTATTTTTATTTATGTGTAGGTGTGAGTGTGTCTCTGTGTGTATGTCTGTGCAGATAACTGGGGAGGCCAGAAGAATGTGTAGATCAAATTGATTTATAATTACAAATGTTTATGAGATACCAAAATAGATGCTGAGAATAGAACCCAGAACTTGGGTCCTCTGCAAGAGTAGGAAGCACTCTTAACCACCAAGCCATACCTCTGGTCACTTAACCTTCCTTTTTAAAGAGAACATGCAAAAAATGAGGAGGCTTTCTCCTTCAGTGGAAATTCAATATTGATTTAACCCTGGAATTTTCTATAACTAAAAATAATGAATTCGTGGTGATTGCAAAATTCTGCTTTTGGCTGATTTGTGTGAACCTACCATTCAGTGCCTTTATTTTAACTTTTCCACAACTAAAATGTGATAATAATATTATATTGCCTTTATAATTTTATAAAATTGTCAACATCTTATATTTCTTTATCTATTAGTATACATAATTCTTATATTAAACTGCATTGTAGGGTACTATATCAAACTACAATGTAGATGAGCATTCTATCCCACAGCTGAATATCTTCCTTGCATTTTATGCTTAATGGATCACCTGACACCCTTTCTCTTAATAGGACCTATGTATATGTATATGAAACCATTAGAAAGAAAAGTGAAGAGGATTTAGAGGCATTTTCCAACTTAGAGATAATTCAAAAACAAATGGATGCAGGAATAGTATTTCATTTCATTGAAAAGACTATGATTGTCCATTAATTAAAATTTCCAACTTCTAATAAACAATGGTGAGAAAAAATTTCTAGGCAAAATCCAATTCATTTCATAGCTCTTTATATATTGTAGCATTTACATTATAATACCACATGAAAACTAGGTCATTATGCTAGGAAATGTATTGGGTGGTGACTACTAATCTATATAAAAAAGTAAACATGAGGAGAGCCTGGATGGCAGAACTACCCAAGGCTTATAGTTTGTTTTTCCCTCATACAAGGAAATGGCAAGAGTCTATGTAATAAATTAACAAATATAGAATAACAATTACAAAATAATATTTTATGTAATATATATAGGCTCTTTGTGAGGGTTAAATATAACTGAAAATATATTTATAAATATAGAGAAGCTACAAATATGAAAAGAAAATATCAATATAAGATTAAGTTTTAAAAATGTAAAGCAATGCATTTTCAATGAAACATTTGCAGATACAGGCAATGCAGGTTATGTACTTAGAAATAGTAGTGCTGAATGAGGTTTGGGAGATGGTTACAGAAATTAGCATGAGATTGCATGGGATGATATAGTGGTTTATAAAAACTATTTGGGCAGTGTGTGTAGAGATCACACATCACAAGTCAGACAAGTGTGTCCGTTTATGAAAACCTCAGTACCAGCAGGATGCCATCATACTGGAGTGAATTCAGAGAGGGGCTACAAAAATGATTGAGAGGCTGGAAGGGTTGATGTGAGATAAGATTAAAAAGAACTAAATATGTATGGCTTCTCCAAATACAGGCTATGTCACCATGAAATGAGGTGCTCACACAGAAGGAAAGAAGGAAAACTTTTCAAGGAAGTTTAAGCAAAGGTTATTGGAAACATTCTCAGGAACACTACCACTGGCAAGGTGAAGGTGAAATAAGGGCTCCTGGTGGGCAAAGGGGAGCTTACCTGGCCCACTTCTGCTCTCTGTGGATCAGTTTTGTAAAGTGAAGAAGACAGTGGAATTTAATAGCAGTTCTTCAGTTTCCACTTCTTTAAAACTGGAAGCAATGGTGACTTTTTTTTTGGTTTTGTTTCATTTTTTGGGCAAATTTAAGTTTTGATTAACAAGTTGCATTGTAGCCATACCCGTTATTTTAAACTTATGTATATATATTCACTAAATGAGCAAAGGTGATAATAGGAACCTATAGTACACTTAAGTTTGAAAAATTTATTAAAAAATAAATGTAATCATGTAATGTGCAAACCTGAAATCCTAGTGGTATCTGATATTGAAAATGTATAGTCTTATAATGAATTGACATCCATTAAAGTACACAAATACATTATGATGAAGGCTGTGGTAAAGACTCAAAAGAGAGGAAATGGAATTCCCAGGTATAGAGTTTGAAAATTTATGTAGGATGAGACAAAAGCCTTGGCACTGACTGTAATTACAATATGAAGTGACAGGAATGGAATCTAAAAGGACTATGTGGCCAGCGACACGCAATTGGATATATACACCCAGTGGCAAAGTACCTGAGTGGCCTAGAGTGGCAGAAGAAATAACAAAGTGTATGGTGAAATGGACTTGATCAGGTTATTCATGGATGAGACCTGAGAGCACATAGAATCAGTCATTTTCTGGACTTCTGTCATAAAACTCTTTCCGAGAGGCCTGCAATTTCCAACTGTTGAACAGATAGATTCAGGAAGTACTGCTGCTTGAGGTCAGTTGGAAAGCTACAGTATGGCTAGCCAGCAGCTCTTCAAGGTCTCCATTCTCAGAAACCTCCAAATCCAACACCTTTCAAAAGACAGGGAGGAGGAGAGCAAGGGAGGAGAGAGAAAAGGGAGTGAAGGAGAGAAGGAGGGGGAGAGAGGAGGGACAAAAACACATATACAAAATGATAATTTGAACGTGAGTGTACACATACACATTTAGGAAGTATCATTGTTTCAGAGTTCTAGTTTCCTGATAGTATTAGCTGTATGTATACCCATAGCTGTAAAATTTACCATTGATGAAACTTTGAAGAAAATATCATTTATACATGTTCTAGATACATAGGAGTGTGTGGACAGACAGCAACTTAGATAAATAAATGAAGTTGAGAACATCCCAAATGAATTACATTGGAATAATTTATTCTAACAAAGTAAGTATTTGAGGAAAACCTACAAAGTACCCAAATCTGCTCCACTCCATCACTTGCAATTCTGAGCACTGACACCTGCCTTGTGCTAGAGCTGAGGCCAAGGATGAAGTACACTTGGATTCTGATTGTGATCTCTGGATTGCTCTGTGGAATTTTGAACTCTGGATTGCTCTGCAGTATTTTGAACCCTGCATTGGCTGATGCTTGTTTAGTTTATATTGTCTCTTTTTCTCAAAGTAAGAAAATATACTCCAATATAAAAACATTCTTAATAAATTTAATCAGCTATTCTAAAGTTACATGGTTTAGATTTTAGGTAATAGATTTTAAAGTACAGCATTATCTGGTTAGTGAGTTATATTGGAGAGGTCTTTTCCTCCTCCCTCCCCCTTCTCTAGTCATTCAAGATGATTCTTTCATTCTAAGGTAAATTTCTCTGGAAACACCCTTGGTCACACCCAGGAGTGTGCTTCACCAATGCAGTAGCTATTTCTTTGTTCAACAAATTGACTATTAAAATTACCATCACACTTTCCAGTGAGAATAGATCTCTGTTGAATAAATAAAAGTCCTTTTGCCTTTGGGAGATTTTTACTTTATTTTTCTAGTCATCATGTTGTTTAGGCCACTGGGTTTGTCTAATGCTACAATCTAAGCCTTTGGCTTCAAATAATGATTTTATTGAAGAAACCAAATACAGAAAACGACTTAGATAGTGGATATTTCTTTAACTAATTTTGTGTCTGTAAAAACAGTTTAATAATCTCTAATCAGAATATCTTATCTGAAATTCTCCAAGTTCAAAACATTCTGATATGACATCATAAGTAGAAAATTCCATACCTGACCCTGTTTAGTGAAAATATATGAAACCACTATAGGGCTCCGTGAATAAGTTATACTTGAAACGTTTTTCTACCTTATTTTTAGAGATGAGTCATGCCCTCAACTATTTCATTATACACACAAATTTCCCCTAATTAAAAGTGTCCCAAATCTTAAGCATTTCTGATCATCGGCATTTCACATAATAGATACACAAGAGTGTACATGGATATCACAGAAGCGACACAGTTTTAATATCCATTTATTTCATTGATTTCTTCAATATCAGTTTACCGACAAAACTATTATGTATCAATTGTAAGTAAAATCAAAACTATCTCTTGTGTTAAAGTATATACATTCTAGTAACAGTAACCATAGAACTGTGAATTATGAATCTTTTCTGAATCTTAAATGATCCAATTTACAATTGAATTAGGATGTGCACATACTGGGCAAAAGTCTCCGGAGCCTCAGTTCAGCATACGTCTAAGGTTCTGTTTTTAAATAATCTATACATGAAAATACATCTCTGCTCTTTAACCTTCTCAGTTGAATTTTACCACCATCACAGAATATTATAGACTGAGTAGTTCATACCAAGAGGAATATATTGCCTCTGGATCTGGAGCTGGGAAGTCCAATTTACCTAGGCTTTAGTAGATTTGATATCCAGTGAGGTCCTCTTGTCCGTTGTCTGCACAGCTCTGTGCTTGCTACTGACCTTAACATGGAGAAGAGCAAAAGACAAAAAGAGGCAGTGAACTCCTGAAAGCCCTTTATCCAAACATTGAAGTGCTTGTTGGGAAAAACTCCTCATACCCCATCCACTGCATCCCATTGCATTGGATGTAAACTCTAACATGATATTTAGAGGGGACAAACAATAAAAAGACAGCATTTTCCCATGATTTATTTATGAGCAAGAAGAGTTCTGTGGCTCTGAGCCAGGATCCTCACTGTCTTCTGATACTCAGAGATGTGAGCAAGCTGCTGTCTTCCTCTCTGAGTCCATTTGTGAGCGGCCTTGGCCAAGCCCAGCTTCTAGTACTGTAAAGGTTACACAATAAGAACACTGAAGTGAGCCTAGTGTGACATTACTGAAGCAGTTACTTGGGGACAGTCTCAAAGAAAGAATGACACTGATAATAATAATTAATACAGTATTTTTAGAAAGTATATTATTTATTGCCAGTTTGTTTTGGTGGTGCTGCATATTAAACCTAGGACCTTACATATGCAAGGCAAACACTTTCTAACTGAGCTAAGACCATAGAATAAAACTTTAAAATATGTTTCACTTATTCTTATAAGTGAAGTTATTGTAAGTCAGTTATTATGTCAGTTATTTCTATAAGTAAGGTTTATTTTATTTTATTTTTTTAATTTCATTTTATAATTTAATTTAATTTTACACATCTCTTGTTCTCTCCCCTCCTTCCACCCCCCCCACTCCCCACCCCCGCCTTCCCCCCAGCCCACTACATTCCCATCTCCTCCAGGGTAAAGACTCTCCTGAGGATTGAGTTCAACTTGGTAGATTCAGTCCAGGCAGGCCCAGTCCCGTCCTCCCAGGCTGAGCCAAGTGTCCCTGCATAAGCCCCAGGTTCCAAACAGCCAACTCATGCAATGAGGACAGGTCCTGGTCTCACTGCCTGGATGCCTCCCAAACAGTTCAAGCCAATCAACTGTCTCACCTATCCAGAGGGCCTGAACCAGTTGGGGGCTCCTCAGCTATTGCCTCATTTTTATTTTAATTTTTGTCTTTAAAATAAAGACAAAATTTTCTTTATTTAAAATTTTAAACTTTTAAAATTTTTAAAATTTCATCACTGTAGTAGGTAGAATTACTAAAACAGCCCCCAAAGGTGCTTTTCTTAATCTGAAGAAGTCATGAATAGGATGATCTGTCACTCTCATCCTTCCATTTCCTATCATCGTTATAATCATATGAGCCCTTTTAAGTCAGAGATTTTAAAAAGAAAAGTGTAGGAGATTTGAAGTACAGGAAGGAATCAATTTGTACCAGTTGTCATTAAAAAGAATTACAGGAAAGAATTAGAGAATAACTGTGTTGAATGAGGCCAATAGGCAGGAAGATATGGGAACTCCAGTCCTATTCTCTGCCGTTAATAGGAATGCCTTTAGTGGGCCACGTGAACTACAATTTGATTTGAGCTTGGAATTATCTGAGATCCAGACATGTCTTCATGGACTTCTGACCTATAGGAACTGAGGAATAGTAAATTAGTAGTGTTTGTTATGCAACAACAGAATCGCTGCAATTATAAATTTTATAATTTTTATTAATTTGTATTTTAAGTATATTTTATTAAATATACTTAATTAGTAAGTTTTTTTTATGATAATGTCTTAAATACTTTACTTGGGTCAAGTTCCCAATTGACCTCTTCCTAGATTCAATATTGTAATGCTTGATATAATCTAGGTCTAGATAGTCAGTGTTCTTATCATTACCCTTGTTAGTTCAGAGTCCTCTAATATTTAATCATACCACCAGACAATAACCTTTATATTCCCCACTTCTTAAAGTTTATTTTCTTTCTTTCTTTCTTTCTTTTTTTTTTTTTTTTTGGTTTTTTGAGACAGAGTTTCTCTGTGTAGTTTTGTGCCTTTCATGGAACTCAACTTTGTAGACCAGGCTGGCCTTGAACTCACAGAGATCTGCCTGCCTCTGCCTCCCGAGTGCTGGAAAGTTTATTTTCGTATTACCACATCTCTACTAGTTGTCACTACCCCTTTGTCCTTTCCTGGAGCAAAACAGCCTCAGTCCTGAGATTAGCCAGATCATAAAATATTCAGGGAAGAAGCATGATGATGTCACACCATAAAATTCTCTTCTGTAGAAGCTCTTTGATTTTCAAATAGTTCAAAATGATTTCTGCTCATACATTAGGAGATTTTTTTCCCCCATCATTTGATATTATTGATAAAGTTTACTTCAGTGTGTTTCACAATTTTTTGTCTCACTTTCTTTAAAACCTTAATAAAATTAGAGAATTTTAGTCAGTAATTTTGAAAAACAACAATTGAGCATGGGGTAAATATGAATAGTGACTTAACAATGAATGGCTAAGGGATTTGCTTTCCCATCTGGTTTGAACTCTTGCAGGATTTCTTAGAACTTTGTACTTCCTTATGAACAGAGCAAGAAAGTAGCCGTAAGAGCCATTCATCACCATGCATATTAATGACTATTTTCATTATGATTGGATCATACATATTTTATACCGTAGTGGTCATTTTTAGTGTGCATGTTGATTCATGGTTACCTAACTAATCATGACAACTTTATTAATTGCTTATTATCAAGGGTTTTCTCTTTTATTAGAGAACAAGTGACTTCGTTCCCTCAAACTGGCTTTTACATATCTCTTTGTGATAGAAATTAATGCACACAGCTTTGCAAGAGACTGCCTTGTGGACTGTGTTGCCCTTATGTCCGTCTCCTCTCAATGACTTATAATAACAGAAATAGACAGCCAGCACCCAATCTATGGTGGCTGGAGTTCTGGCTGGAGTTCAGGCAGCTGGGCAAGAAAGAAGTTAGACATCTAAGAAATAAATGCATGTTTGCCCATTCTTAAGGTTCTCCAGGATAGAGATGCCCTCAGGGGACTTTAATAAAGTCTTAGAAATTTGTAAACTGATCAGAAAATACATCCCAACAGTGATGCAATGATGTACCCAGAGTATTATTCAGTGTTGTAATGAGTTGTATATATGTTATGTTTTCTGATACTGTGGTTCAATATTTCTGTTTTTGAAGTCTTAAAATCTTACGTTAACTAATACCGGCTCCATAGTAAATCCTAGAGATATTTTAAAATCCCTTGTTGTCCATCCCCCCACTCTCTCTACTATTTTTAAGACTTACACTGATTTCTGAGATTGTTATACAGTGGTAAATTCTACTCTTAAACATGTATTAATCTAATAGCCCAAGAGCTAATGATGAACACATTTAACCTACTGCAATATGTGGGACATCATTTTAGAGAAAAAATTCCCCAAAGTCTTGACTGAAGAAAAGTACCAAATCAGTACCTTATAATCTTCTATGCTATGATAGTGCATTGAATACAAGAAAGCTGATGGGGTAGTTTTAAAAAATGTCCTGACAGAGTCAAGGTGATGGCCATTTTTAGCTGCCCTGCTATCCATCACCTCTTTCAGCCAAGCATACTCCATCATATGCAACAGCCTCATGAATTTATGCATCAAGCTGTGCAGCCAGTCGTGCCGAGGGCGCTGGTGACAAGTGAAATTGCTGTGCGCCTCATTTAGCTGTTTATTGCGCCTGAGTACGTGTTGCAGCTGTCATCCCACGATGGGATGATAGTGCTCGTTAATAGACAAGACAGGCAAATAATGATGGAGGCCACAGCAAGAGATGCTCATCTGCCAATGGGCTCTGAGCAATATTACAAACATCCACTAAGTTTTCCATCAAAAGCATCCCTGTAAGAAAATAGAAAGAGCATGGCTGTTCTTCATCAGACTAACAATGGAAATTAAACTTTTGAACAAAAAGTGTAGCCCAATGGATCATGCTAGTTAAGACTGGCATTTGAGCTTCCATACTAGCCTTTCCCTTTAAAAGAATAAAGAAATGATCACACCACAGTCAGACTTACCCCACTGCCCAAGTTGATGGTATTTCTACCATATAACTCAGAATTAAACTTAATCCAATAAACTGCCAACCTAAGTCTGCTGTCAACCACAATATGATGAATTTGTAAATGTTATTTTTCAGCTCTTTGAAAACTTGTGTCATACATTTATGATTTTGGATTGTTATCTTCTAATTCTTTCATTAATTCAGGGGAAAGTAAGTTGAAATAGAAATATTCAATCTTTAGATTTGAATGGAATTTTCTTTTGTATAAAATTGAATTATACTCAACATTCATGTCTTGGCACATAGCAAAGAACCTCTTAATGAAATCTCTTGCAGATGAAAGTCTGTTAAACAACTGACTTTCATTTCCTTGTTTCTCTGAATGTGTGGTACTTAATCTTACCGGTTTTTATAGTGGGTGATTAGAGAGGGCCTAAAATGTAAGCTAAAATTTGAACCTTTGTGATATTACCAACAGAGTATTCATTTTTTAAGATTAAAAAACTTAAAGAGTTAGTTAACACATTTTATACAATAAAATAAAGTATATTCTGACAATCTTTTAGCTTTTTATAAACAAAAGCAGTAATCAAGAGAAGTGTAATTCCATTATTACTAACTGATATTTGAACCCTAGATTTAGAAACAGATACCAAGGTATGAATTGTGAGCTCAGGATTAATGTGATTATAAATATTGGATAATTTAGCAGAAACTCTGGGAAAATTCATATATATACCAGATACCAAATATGAAATATGTAATTAATCCATTAGGTACATGGATACATTTGATAAAGGGCTTTCTTAGATATAATAACATGTGACTGTCATGCTTTTAGTGATGCCCATCTTATAATGGGGGGTTTTCAAAGGCTTAACAAAGACATTCTTGGCACATATATCTATAACTATCAATATTCACATGGAAACAATATGTTTATTTAAATTCTAGTGTTATTTTAATGAAAGAAACAATGAAAGTATTATTATAGGCTCCTGATTTTAAGGATGAAGAAACCAAGCCTCAAAGAAAGGTTAAGTGACTCAGCGAGACCTCTAGCATCTCTGGTGGACATAGACTCCTGGAACTCTAAATCCTGCAAAGCTGTACTCAAAAGGATTTCTTACATCCTTCTTGTGACTGACTTGATGTATTTATTTTAGCTAATAATTAAGAAACATTTTAGCTTTGCTTATAAGCTTTGCTTAGCTCAGAAGACTTGTGACTTATGATCCATATGCATATTTGTTTATACCATTTTTTTTTATAAAAGGAAAGAAGAGAGAATCAAGGCATCCAACAAAGCCTTGGTTAAAATGACCAGGCCTGTGTAATGGAAAAGGAAGGGAGGTTATGAGGAAAAGAATTCTCAGGCTAAGGATACTTGCTAGATCTGAATATAAATTTTACTACTGATTTAAAAGGCATGATTCATTCTTAAATGTGACTATTGTCTTTGAGCCAAAAATTACTTCAGTGAAATGGATCTTCTCTTTTATGATGGAAATAAATGAGAAAATATAAGTTAACTTACAAAAATACAGTTTTATGATACATATTTCACATATATGTATTCTATAAAATAAGGCATACTTATATTAATTATTTAAGAACCATTTTCTCTTTAAAACATTTGTTCCTGTGAATCTTATGTTATTCAAAATGTATAGCAAAAAAATAATTAAAACAACTTTATGCAGGCTATCTTGGTGCAAAATAATATCTATTTTCCATAAGTCTGATAAACAGTATATAGGCCAAGTGTATCTATAGTAATTTACTCATCAGTACAGTTGGCATCATTATGCAGAAGTTACAGAGTCACATTTGGATTATACATTACAGTAGTGATTTAGTCCAGAATCTTAATGTAAAATCCCCAAAACTAACATATAATAACTTTATATACTTTATTTCTTTTTCTCTGTTATGTTCTTGCTAGGGAATCATACAGTGATAGCTGGGGTTCTGTTCTTCTGCATTTAAAAAATATTGGTCATATTTTGGCATTTATAGAACTAATGGTCAGCAATTTGAATATTTTGACCAACTTTTCAAAATGAAATGGAGAAAAGATGTGTGTTACACAAAGTTTTATTAATGTTTTATAAAATGGTTGCTACAACCAAAGGAACTGCTCTGAAAATTAAATTACTGGGTCTACTCTGGAAATCAGCATAATATGCTCTGTTTAATTCAGTCATGCTAAGATGTGAGAGTCTCCTTCTTTCTCTCGGCTTTCTCTTCTCCTTCACCTGGGGGCATCTGCTGATTAGTCTCTTCTAGAGGTTGTTTAATGACTATTTTACGGGAACTGTCAGCTTCCTAAAGCCCAGTGGCATTGGGCGTCACTGTATTACCAGCCGTTTTACACAATTTTCCTGACTGTAAATCGGAGGTTTAAAGGTACAAGAAAAAGCACCTATTTGACTTAATGACTGGCTGATGGGGGTCGATTAATCTTCCTGTACGCAGATGTTTCACTCACAAAGGTCATCTGTTGTTTATTTATGTTCACTTTTCTGATTTTAGAAAATCAGAAAATCAAAGTAGTCACCTACAAAATAAGGTGACTACTTTGAGAAGAGCAGAGAGGAGCCTTAAGAACATCCCGTCATATGCACTTTGGGATTTGAATTCAAATTCTAATTATACACTAAATGGAAAAATGTAGCCTTCACATCAGCTTAGTGTAAAAGAGGAAACCAAGATACCTGCTCAATTTGGTTAAAGAAATGAATGCAGTAGCATTTTTTATTTGAGGAAGAGTTTATTTATTTAGTTACTTATTTCCATTTGGGAAAATGTAGAGCTTGTCTTGTATGAAGAAAAAAATTTTCCGCTTACTTTCTCATGCTTTTTTTTTAATTAAACCAAAATAATCGATAGTCTTAGAAGTGATATTATATATATATATATATATATATATATTATTACTTAGGATATTGTCTTTATTCAATTTTAAAAGCCCTAATTTTTAAAGATGCATTCTTCATAAAAAGTAGATTAGTTCACTGTAAACTTAATATACACACAAATTCATGTCCCTTGAATGAACACTCAGGATACTCATCAAATTATTTTGGTCAGTTTTAATTCTTGTAATCTTTAAGGAATAGAGAATCAATAAGTACAATAATCAATCAGACCTAGTCGACAAAGAGAATGACCTAGGATCACCAGCAATCAGCATACAGAAGATGGTACTTAGGAAATATTTAACAAGTTTATGACTTCGTACTTTCAAAAATTAAGACAGTGGAGTTATTCTTAATCAAACAAAACATATAGCCACAGTTCCTTAAGGCAACGGAAAACAAGAATCATTTTGCTGTTTCTGACTTTTTTTTTCCTACATGAAAATTTCTTATTACAGGTGACTAGAAGCTAGAAGACCTAAGAGAAGGTGGGACATATACAACTAATAACTGTGCTTTTAAATCACAGTCCCTCCTTACATTGTGGGTAATACAAACATTGAGAAAAAGTCAAGACTTGTAGCTGCCCAATGGCCCATCTGTTTGGGCAGACACAGATACACAGAGGCATGTGGGTATCAAACCTGTAAATCCCTTGAGTAGGAACGTCTATATTATCAAGCAATGCAAGGGGTTAAAAAGTCACTTATGTTAACTTAACCCAAGGATATTTTTTTGGTTGAATCTCAATTTTGCAATCTATTAACAAATGTCCACAGAGCAAACAGGCATTTAAATATTACAGTAAGTTAAATTCTGGTGTTTCCATAGGGTATTATTTGGAAGGCATTTTATAGGACAAATCTAGAAGGATGGAAGAGGCCTCTGAGAGCACTGATAAACCACAATTCATTTTCTTCAAAGAGAGAGTTCCAGTTTTGATATCCAGACTTGGTTTCACATACTAAAGTAATTTCCTGGACAAGCCTGGGATTGTATTAATTAGCTTTCATCTTCTGGAAGTGTGTCTTTACAAGGGTAGAGGCTATTTTATATTAATCTCGATATTTCCTGAATATTCCATTACCTGGGATATGTTAAACATGGGATAAGCAATTCATAAATAATGTTTAAATTAAGTAGCCCAAACAGCAGTTTTTCATGTTTGAGAGAGTCTCAGTAAAATGTTCTAAATTAAAACACCCTCCTTAGATTCATACTGCCTCCTACTGCCAAGCTTGAAGGATTGCTGAGATTGGACCTGGAGATGGGGATGATGGTCTCAGCTCTGTCACATAGTGATTACCAAAGAATGCACTTAAACTTGAGGCTTCAAGTTCTTATCAGTAAACTTCAGGATTGGGTAAATCCTGAGATACTTGACAGCAATGATGCTCTGATTGTTAGGTCTCTGCTGCTTGCATCTGTGGTCAGCCACTCTCTGTCAATCTGCTTGCAACTGAATTGTCATTAAGAGCCAGAATTTACTGAGTTTGTACTCAGGAAATCTGCATTACTCCCTCTAAATCTTTCAGTGGTATTACACATTATTATTATTGTTGTTGTTATTGTTATTATTATTGCAAACAGTGAAATTCGGTCTTGGAAATACTAAACACCCTTTCAAAGCATTGCATTAGCTGTAAGTTGCATAGGAAAGATTCTGGCCCTATGAAGACGGCTCTGTTCTTCCTGCTTTTTACACTGTGTTGCTCCACTCTCTTCATAGCTCATTTTTTTCTTGGTTTCTAACAGGTTCACAATGTTAGACATAGAATCATTGAAGGAAGCAACAGTATCCTCTGAGAAAAGACCAACTGATTGTTTTGTTCTCAGAGATAAAAAGGTTCCTATGATGCCCCATATGTATTGTTTCTCATCCTTTGGTGTCCAAAGTCATGCATTTTTGAGACAGATGGCCGATGGACTCTGTGGTCATAAAATAGAACTCAGCAAGCTTCTGGCACCAGGACTGAACTTGTGACCTCAACATCATTTTCACTATACTAAGCAATTAAATAAAATCGCCAAAGAAAATGTCTGACAAGCACCACATGAAATGAACCACAGCCTTAGAAGTGTTCAAGTATTTAATTGATCATTCATTCCACTTATACTTCAATTGTTTGTTTGGGGCTTGTATTTTATTAAACAGTACACTCAAAGCATCAGAATAAATACATAGTCTGGACTTCAAGTCTTTAAGGTTTAAGAGGAAAGAAAAAAACAATACTGTGGATCATGTGCTCCAAAGAGGACAAGTCAAGGTTCATGAAGTACAAAGCCTGAAGAAATTTTGTCCAGATGTGAGGTAACAGAAATAGTTTAGAAGGGACTGTGATAATCTTTCAAATGCCCTCATCCCCTCCATTTCTATAATATGCCCTTACAATTATAAACATGCCCAAGTTAACCCTTTACAAGGCAGCAGCTCATAAGCCTTGTAATGGCCCTCTCTGTACCTTAGTCTTCTTTGTAGTGTGATCTTATTTTCATGTAATCTATGACAAAACTAAATTTAATGGCTAATTTTATGTGTCAAATGAACTGGTGCAAAAGATGTCTAGATAGTGAGTATAAAAATTATTCCTGAATGTATCCATTAGGGTGTTATGGCAAAATATTAGCATTGGAAAAAGTTGAACTAAATAAAAACATCACAGATACCAACCAGGGTCTATGCCATCTAATCAGTTGAGAGTCCAAACAGAGCAAAAAGGATAAAGATGAATTTAGTGTTTGAGCTGAGACACCCATCCTCTCCTGTTCTTGCACATTTACTTGCCCTGTTCACAGGCCTTCCAACTCAAACTAGTCCTTTCATTTTTATTTTCCTTTATTCAAAATAGATTCCTTTCTTATACAATATATCCTGATTATAGTTTCCCCTCTGTTTTCTCCCAGTTCTTTCCCATTCCTCGCCCGCCTCCCCCCCCCATTCATTCCCTTTCTGTCTCTCCTTAGAAAATAAGTCTTCTAAAAGATAACAACTTTGATATGATCGTTTTTGCTTCATTTTATTATATTTTATTTTGTCTAACTTGTATCTTTTTAATCAGACCACTTGTTCTCAGACCTTTGGCTTCACACTGAATTATGTTGCTAGCTTTCTCATTTTTCTATTTGAAGGGCAGAGATCATGGTCATCTTTTTGTCTTCCCTAATCAAGTGAGCCAATTCTATTGATCTATGTGTATCTATCTATGTATCTATGTATCTATGTATCTATGTATCTATGTATCTAGCTAGCTAGCTAGCTAGCTAGCTAGCTAGCTAGCTAGCTAGACTTACTGCCTGCTCTTGCTTTATCCATTTCCCTCTTCTGTCATGTACTCTCACACAGGCTGCAGTTAAATATGGGTCTCCCGAGGCTTCTGCATTGTACTTCCTAGCTTCTAATGGAGCCCAGAGTTTTAACAAATGCTAGATGGACAAAGAACTCTAGAAACCACAACATTTTGAAGAGGGAGGCAAGCAGTACTTTGTTTTAAATAAAAACATCTCAGTTGAGAATTCAACTCAAGGTCAACTCAACCAGTAAGTGGAGACCAAAAGATGGTCTCTGACATTCATATAATGGTCAAGGAACTAATTGATAGAATGAGAGGCAGGAAATGGTTTTCTTTTCTCATAAATCTATAATCTCTTTTCTTAAATCTTTTCCTTAAGGACCGTCTAGCCTCATATTTCTAAGACGCAGGTGTTAGCCAAACTGAGCTAATTGGAGAATGCAGTGTCTTGTTTTCCTCGTTTGTTCCCACTACCAATACAGTTTTGGGCATTTTGTTTAATTTGTTTGTAAGAATTCAGTTCACAACTTATTTTTAAATAACCAGAAGAAATATCTTAAAGTGTACAGGGACTTTGAAGACAACATTACTCTACAATCTTGTTCAAGAAACAACCTTTAATAACAACAGGGTTTTCAATCAATTCTACCTCTTAGATTATAAATGAGATTTAAGAAATATTTAAAATTAATTTAAATGTTAGTATTTCCACATATGCTCCTATTAATAAACTATGAATAAACTCAGTCATTTTCTATTGGTCATCTTCAATATTCTGTCTTAATTTATATTATATTTATGATTCAGTTTTGTAGACCCTGCCCCTACATGTTCTTATATGTTCCATTTCCTAGGTTAATATAAAATAATGCTAGCTGGAATGCCCATAATGCAATTCCTACTAGCAATTGCATATGAAATAAAAAATAATTGAGCTCAATTTTTCTAGAAGATTGTTCTTCATTGAGCAATAGAACTAGGAGACAGACTGAAAGCCCACTTGACCATTTTCCCCTAGAAGGACACAGATTGAGTCTTTAGATCTATAATGATGATGATATCAGGAAATTCAGGCAACAAGAGAGGTCACTTCTTAGGCTTACTGCCAGATTTGCAAATCCATTATAATATGTTGCTTTTGCCAAGTAAGTGAAATCTGAATGCAGGATAAAACATTTGAAAAAAAATAGAAAGAAGCACATGCTGACTAATAGGCGCTAATGTGTGAATAATAATTAGTGAGATTAAATGGCTGGTGCTGTGAGACTGAAGTTTTAAAAAATCAAAACATTAATGTAGGGGGTAAATACACATAAACAAAGCTTTAAAATGGGTGAATATGAGCTGGAATGTATGAAAATGTTTGTTAGTACAGCAAATGTAGAATTTTCATTTGAATTATGGCAACCTTAGTCATAGGAATTTTATGACTGTAAATCATTATTATAACCTCATAGGATGGAAAAAAGGACAAAAGGAATAAAGGGAAATAAGCCGAGAAGAGATCAGAATGAGGATGGAGAGGGAGGAGAGAGAAAGGGGGCTGATAAATGGTTTAGTAACATTAGCGGTGTGTATAGTCAGAAAAAAAAAAAAAACTCTTGCACTTGCTAACATCAATTAGTTGTTTATCTAACTCTTGCCATACATCCATCCTAAACCTCTCTGTCTATACTCTAAACTGTTTATAGGTCTATTTTTTCTCTATCCTCTCCTATCCATTCATCATTTATCTAAATATACAGGACTAGTTTTCTTGGCAAGTAATACAGAATTATAGCTGAGAACCCCTATGATCCTCAGTTGCTCCAACATGGAGAATTAATTATTATTCTATCTTAGAAATACTGCTGTGTCAAGGTTAGGGTTAAGGTCATATACAAGGCAATGTAGAGGACAGCATATAATTTACAAGCCAAAATCATTCACAGCTGATGGGGGGTGGAAGCTGTTCCATCAGAAATCTATACTCATTTAGCTCTCATACACAAATGCTGGTAAATGTATAAAAATATTGTAAGCTTAATTAAGAAGCATCCAATTACCCACTCCTTTTGTTCACCTTTGGAAAATACATTTAGTGAGTGATGATTAGTAACCTGCATTGTTTATTCAACAGGAATAGGGACTGTAAATCACCTCATTCTAATGTGCTGTCCTTTGCAAATGAAGATAACACTATTGATTCACAATCAGCAGTGCTGCATCTATTTCTTCTCCTTTTTTGGAAGGGGGTTAAAGTATTAATGACAAGTGGACTCTTATCCCAGTTTCCTTCCTCGTCTAATTTGTGACTAACAAACAGCTTTCATGTAATAAAGATCTGCCCAGAACAAAACAAGTAGCCCTTGACTGTGCATAAGCAGGACAAGTGTGGTATAATTTTTGTTGTGCCTGCTACAGAGTGCTTGGAGATATTTAGGGCTCTTCGAACACTCACAGGTCTCAGTGTTCTGAAATACTTTTGGTTGATGCTTTCACTACTTCCGCTTGCTGTATATTTTCCCCGTAGAAGAATGCACCTGTGAAATGAAAAACAATGGGTGAAAAGGGATGGACCACCAGAAGAGTCTGGAAAATATTAAAACCAAACAATACTTTTTATGTAGAACTTATCTGTGCTCTCAAACATACTAAGTCAGACAACAACCATAATAATATGAATTCAATTTCTTGCTTAAGACTGTTGTCATAATCTTATTCCATTCTTTCCTTCCTTCTTCCCTCCCTCTCTCCTTCCCTTGCTTTCTCTCCCCAGCCGTGTGTGTGTGTGTGTGTGTGTGTGTGTGTGTGTGTGTGTGTGTGTGTGTGAATGCATGTGGCTTAGTGGATGTGTCTGTAGGTACACACCCATTTGAATCCACATGTACTTGGAAGACAGAAGGCAACCTTGGATGATGTTTTTCAAGGAATAAGAAACTGTGCTTCTTTAGTCAGCCTCTTTCAATGGGACCTGAGGCTCACTGATTAGTTTGGCCAGACAGTCTTTTGAATCTGCTGTATCCACCTACAGGTGCTGGGCTTACAAACGTTTAACTCCATGCCTGGAATTTCTCATGGGTGCTGCAGATCAAAGTTGGGTTCCCAAATTTATGAATTTACTGACTAGGCTATTGCTCTAACCCTTTCATTCTAATTTCAAAGATTTGTGAACAGCCACCTTCTCCAGCAAGAGAGAACCTTCTTCTCTGTTGCCACCTTCTTTTCAATGTCTTCCTCTCAACCAGCATTGTCATCTGCCGAAAGCCTCAAAAGAAGGCGAAAGAGGACTCAAAATCTCCAGTGGGAAAGCTCAACAAATAGTCAGAAATGATCTCCTAAACACAGTCACATATTCATAAGAATACCTATACATAGAGAAGGTACAGTACATGTAGCAGACAGAAGGGAGGGGGAGGTAAGCCAATGGAGTGTTAGCAAATGCCTACTAGGAAACCCATATCTGTTTACTGTTGAATTTTAAAGTTCCCTGTCTACTGACTTTTTCTCTGAACTCTGAAAACATGCTCAGGATTTCTCACACCAAAAAATAAAAATAAAAATAAATCTCCTCACCAAGTTAGTGTTTTTCTAAGAAATTCTTTAGCTGCTTCTTGATTTCAGCCAGCATTCTTTCTGCATGGTTTTACTAACCTCTCTTCACTGGTCTCAATCCTCTGACACATGGCTTTAAATCTGACAAAAGTGCTAAAAAAAATTGGTTATTTTAAAGCCTCATTTCTTCATGAAAACTTCTTTTCTGGTGTTTTCATTTCAAATTCCGATCTCTCTCACAATTCCTGATTCTTTCTTCTCTTCTCATTTTTAACACATGATCTTGAGTTCCAGGCTTGTACCGAGTGCTCTATATATGGGCCACAGTGAAATGAGTTTCAGGGAGTGTGTGGGGATGAGAACCTGACCCCTAGGGCTACCTGTCACCTATATGCATATATCTTCCTAATATAAGTCTCGAGTTTCCTGATTCTCTCGAGAATCAGATCAAATGTATAATTATGCAGTTTGCATTGTCTGTTCCAGAAATACTTCTTTATTTCCAATATGGTCCAATATTTTTCTGAAAAAATCCTAGGCCTATCCTTTGGAAAAACTACTTACTTTTATAATGGTTTTGTTCAAAGCCAAGGGTCATTGTAAAATTTCTTCCCTCCCTCCTTTCTTTCTTCCCTTTTTCTTCTTTCCCTATATAGACCTTCAATACACACACACACACACACACACACACACACACACACACACACACACACACACACACATTAGTAAGTCTTCCTAAGTTTACCTGCTATTCATTTCTCAACTCTATTTCTTCTTGGTCTAGTCTACTCAGTTTTTGTTTATGTTTTTGTTTTCAGGTTTTTTTAATTTCCCAAGATTATGCCTAACCTATCCTTAAGCTTCAAATACAAATTTACCATAAATATAAAAAACTCATAAGGCTAGCTCCCCTTGCCTGACTCTCTTTATCTAAGGCCCTTAAAGGCATCTGACAATGCATGAACAAATAGAACAGTTTATAGATTCTCTATACCACTTATTTTGATGACAGTTGTACTGCTAGTTTTGTGTCAACTTGACACAAGCTAGAGTCATCAGAGGAAGGACCCTCAGTTAAGTAAATGCCTTCACGTGATCAAGCTGTAAGGTATTTTCTTAATTAGTGATAAATGGGGGAGGGCCTGGCCCATTGTTGGTGGTTCCATCCCTGGGCTAGTGGTCCTAGGTTTTTTAAGAAAGCTGTCTGAGTAAGCCATAGGAAGGAAGCCAATAAGCAACACCCTTTCATGGCCTCTACATCAGCTCCTGCCTCCCAAGTTCCTACCCTGCTTGAGTTTCTGTCCTTAATTCCTTTGGTAATGAACAGCCATGTGGAAGTATGAGATGAGTAAACCCTTTCCTTTCCAACTTGTTTTTTGGTCATGGTAGTTCATCACAGCAGTAATGATAACCGTAACTGAGACAAGAGTCAAATTTTCTGTCTTTTTCTATTGACTAACTCTTAGTCACTCTTTTCATTGGATTGGAAGGATTTGGGGTGACCATATGAAGTTCAAGCCCACATTTATTACCAAAGAAACTTCTGTGTGCAGTTTCATGACTATTACAGAGATTCACAGCTGGTGATAATGCAGAGAACAAATGACCATGAAGTGTTTATTGATACATCTACAACAAAATCCCTACATTTAATGTTCAGGGAACATTGTAGAAGAGTGGGCAAAATGATTTCAAGAGTCAGAGGACCAAGAACCATGATGAGAGACAGTGTCTTTTAGACATGATTGGGAAGTTGTTGAAATCTCAACAACATGGTTATCAAAACAAGACCTGCATAAGCATAATCATAAGACTAGTGGATATGCGGGGGTAAAATTTCACAAGACCTCATCCAGAGTTGCTGAAAGAAGAATAATCTATTTTCACCAGGGGTAAGCTCCCTGATAAGTTAACTAATCACAAATGGTCAACTGTAAACATGCAGAGATACAAGCAACACTAAACGGACACTCAGTACATTATACAAACATACACACATACCACACACTTATATATGTTGCATATATTGTATATCTGTATATGGCATATATGTACATGCACATATATGTGCATAACGTATGCCTATATATGCATACAATAATAATAAGGAAGAAGAGGTCATGAAAAAGAAGGTACATGGGAAGATAGAGCTGGAAAATATCTAAATTTGGTGCTCCTGTGTAGAATTCTCAAAAAGAATAAAGTTTAAGCACTAGTTAAGAGAAAACTGAGTTAGAAATATATGAGTCTGGGGTATACATGTGTCTATGTGTTTAGCAATCACTTCCATGAGGAGTTAAATTTCCAAAAAACATATATAAGACATGCCTTCCAGTAATTTTCTTCAGATCTGTGATACAACTTGCCCAGTATGGTAAAACAAGGGCTGAAGCACAGCTCAGCTCATGAAATGGCCTGGCTACTAGCTCCAGTGGCAGAAGAATGGGCATCACTGAGGAAAACTATAGGTGTAGGTTCTACTGTGTGAAAAAGAAATCTCTCTAATCACCAAGCATGTTAAAATTCAAGTAAAAACTCACCTCTCACAATGTCTAGTTAAAAGTGGAAGATGTGTCATGTTAAGAAAAGCACACAAATATAACCAGAAAATCCAGCAGTTTCCCCTTATTCTTTGTATGAAAGAAATAACATGAAATTGGATTTATTTTTTTTGTTTATAAGACAATATCTTATAACAGTGTTTCTGTAGAACCTCACGCATAGGAAACCTCAGCATGCCAATCACTTCTTAGTCTACATAAACCAACTTGTCAGGTCCCATGCCAATGGCTTGCCAATTAGCTACCAGTGAAAACCAACCTGAGAAGTAAGTGGAGAGCAAACCAATTTATACACATTAACTGATGACTTTGTATGCAGACTGTCTATGTATCTGAGCTGTTCCTTTATATGATTTAAATTGGTATTCTCTTTTCTAAATACCATCAATATTGTTGTTTATTTTTAATTTTTATAGATATATGAACCAAAGCAATGAAAAAGTAGATAAATAGTAATGATAATCAAATGAATTTCAAATTCAGCTCTTAGTTACAAAATCTTATACTTACTATAGTACAATAATTTTAAGTATGTTTATTTATTTAAAAATATCAGATGGTTTTTTTCTTCCTAAACAAAAATGCAATAGTATTTCATGACTAAATTAATTTTTTAATATAAGAAAGCACCTTTGGTGATTTAAAAATTATATTCTCACTTAAAATGCTTTGTGTAAGATGAAACTGATTGTAGATATTATTAATAATTATTTATGTATGCCATATGTTTTTTTGAATGCTTTGCAAATGTAAATTTCAATAATTATACCATTTAAATTCAAGCACATTAATGGAAATCATATTTTTAAAATTTATTTATAAGCCTTCAACATTATCAATGTGTGAAGGCAATCTGCTCTTCACATTTACCCTTGAAATTGTAAATTCACTCTCTGAAAGTAACTAATGAACTCAGGAAATAAATGAGAAAAAATGAGTCCCTGGGATAATAATTAAAACAGTACCAAACTGAAAGATCAGGACAAAACATGGGGTGACAGGTAGTGAAAATTAAAACCCAAAGTTAATTGAAATATGAAATGAGCACTAATAATTAAAGCCCCTTACAAAAATTCAAGATACTACCTCCTTTTATTATAAGAAGCCTGAGAGGAGTGAGTGCAGCACATTGGGATACAGCCTTCTGCTGGGCACGAGTCACTTACAACATCCACAGCAGAAGTATGAAGAGATGACACTTGCATCCTCAGAGCTTACTTCAAGCTCGAGCAGGGTAACAAATATGTCTGGTGACAGCTACTCTTTAGCTTCATATAAACTATACTTTTCTATTTTATTTTGCATACAGACTACCAAAAATGGGGATGGTAAAAGATAAGATTACACCTTGTGTTGAATTAAAATTGGAATTATGGTAAGGTAGTCAAATAGTTCAGTAGCTTCATTGACATTTATGACACCTCCCCACCCCTGCATAAGATTTATTTATTTATTTATTTATTTATTTATTTATTTATATTTTATTTTACAATACTATTCAGTTCTACATAACAGCCACAAATTCCCTTGTTTTCCCCCTTCCTGCCCCCTCCCCTTCCCCTCAGCCCACCCCCCATTCCCACCACCTCCAGATCAAGGCCACCCTGAGGACTGAGATCGACCTGATAGACTCAGTCCAGGCAGGTCCAGTCCCCTCCTCCCAGATTGAGCCAAGCGTCTCTGTATAAGTCCCAGGTTTCAAAGAGCTATCACATGCAGCGAGCCCAGGGCCTGGTACCACTGCCTAGATGCCTCCCAAACAGATCAAGCCAATCAACTGTCTCACCTATTCAGAGAGCCTGATCCAGTTGGGGGTCCCTCAGCCTTTGGTTCATAGTTCATGTGTTTCCATTCGTTTGGCTATTTGTCCCTGTGCTTTATCCAACCTTGGTTTCAACATTTCTCGCTCATATAAACCCTCCTCTTTCTCACTATTTAGACTCCCAGCGCTCCACCCGCGGCCTAGCCGTGGATGTCTGCATCCAGATTCCTCAGTACTTGGATGGGGTTTGTGGCACAACTATTAGGGTGTTTGGCCATCCCATCACCAGAGAAGGTCAGTCCCGGCTGTCTCTCGGCCATTGCCAGCAGTCTTTTGTGGGGGTATCTTTGTGGATTTCTGTGGACCTCTCTAGCACTTTGCTTCTTCCTTTTCTCATGTAGTCTTCATTTACCATGGTCTCCTATTCCTTGTTCTCCCTCTCTGTTCTTGATCCAGCTGGGATCTCCCGCTCTCTTTCCCTTGACCCTCGATGTTCATTGCTCCCACTCATGTCCAGGCTGTTCATGTAGGTCTCATCCATTTCTCCGTCATTAGGTGATCCCCGTGTCTTTCTTGGGGTCCTGTTTTCCAGGTAGCCTCACTGGTGATGTGAGTAGCAGTCCAGTCATCCTTGTTTCACATCTAGTATCCTCCTATGAGTGAGTACATACCATATTTGTCTTTCTGAGTCTGGGTTACCTCACTCAGGATGATTTTTTTCTAGATCCATTCATTTGCCTGCAAACCTCATGATGTCATTGTTTTTCTCTGCTGAGTAGTATTCCATTGTGTATATATGCCACAATTTATCCATTCTTCAGTTGAAGGGCATCTAGTTTGTTTCCAGGTTTTGGCTATGACAAACAATGCTAATATGAACATAGCTGAGCAAATGCTCTTGTGGTATGATTGATCAATTCTTGGGTATATGCCCAAGAGTGGTGTAGCTGGATCTTAGGGGAGATTGATTCCCAGTTTTCTAAGCACCATATTGATTTCCAAAGTGGTTGTACAAGCTTGCATTCCTACCAGCAGTGGAGGAGAGTTCCCCGAGTTCCACATCCTCTCCAGCATAAAGTGTCCTCAGTGTTTTTGATCTTAGCCATTCTTACAGGGGTAAAGTTGTATCTCAGAGTTGTTTTGATTTGCATTTCCCTGATGATTAGGGATGTTGAGCAATTCCTTAAATGTCTTTCAGCCATTTGAGTTTCCTCTGTTGAGAATTCTGTTTAGTTCTATAGCCCATTTCTTAATTGGGCTGTTGGTCGTTTTGATGTCTAATTTCTTGAGTTCTTATATATTCTGGATATCAGTCCTCTGTCAGATGTGGGGTTGGTGAAGATCTTTTCCCATTCTGTAGGCTGTCGCTTTGCCTTGTTGACTGTATCCTTTGCTCTACAAAAGCTTCTCAGTTTCAAGAGGTCCCATTGATTGATTGTTTCTCTCAGTGCCTGTGCTACTGGTGTTATATTTAGGAAGTGATCTCCTATGCCAATGTGTTCAAGACGACTTCCAACTTTCTCCTCTATCAGGTTCAGAGTAGCTGGATTTATGTTGAGATCCTTGATCCACTTGGACTTAAGTTTTGTGCACGGTGACAGATATGGATCTATTTGCAGCCTTCTACATGTTGATATCCAGTTATGCCAGCACCATTTGTTGAAGATGCTTTCTTTTTTCCATTGTACACTTTTGGCTTCTTTGTCAAAAATTATATGTTCATAGGTGTGTGGGTTAATGTCAGGGTCTTCAATTCGATTCCATTGGTCCACATGTCGGTTTTTATGCCAATACCAAGCTGTTTTTATTACTGTAGCTCTATAGTAGAGCTTGAAGTCAGGGATTGTGATGCCTCCAGAGGTTGTTTTATTGTACAGGGTTCTTTTGGCTATCCTGGGTTTTTGTTTTTCCATATGAAGTTGAGTATTATTCTTTCCAGGTCTGTGAAGAATTGTGTTGGTATTTTGATGGGGATTGCATTGAATCTGTAGATTGCTTTTGGTAAAATTGCCATTTTCACTATGTTGGTCCTGCCTATCCATGAGCATGGGAGATCTTTCCATTTTCTAACATCTTCTTCAATTTCTTTTTTCAGGGACTTAAAGTTCTTGTCATATAGGTCCTTAACTTGCTTAGTTAGTGTTACCCCAAGGTATTTTATATCATTTGTGGCTATTGTAAAGGGTGATGTATCTCTGATTTCCTTCTCAGCTTCTTTGTCCATTGTATATAGGAGGGCTACTGATTTTTTTGAGTTGATCTTGTATCCTGCTATGTTGCTGAAGGTGTTTATAAGCTTTATCAGTTCCTGGGTGGAATCTTTGGGGTCACTCAAGTATACTATCATGTCATCTGCAAATAGGGAAAGCTTGACTTCTTCCTTTCCAATTTGTAACCCCTTAATCTCCTTATGTTGTCTTACTGCTCTGGCTAGAACTTCAAGTACTATATAGAATAAGTATGGGGAGAGTGGACAGCCTTGCCTCATTCCTGATTTTAGTGGAATTGCTTTGAGTTTCCCTCCATTTAATTTGATGTTGGCTGTTGGCTTGCTATATATTGCCTTTATTATGTTTAGGTATGTTCCCTGTATTCCTGTTCGCTCCAAGACTTTTATCATGAAGGGGTATTGGATTTTGTCAAATGCCTTTTCTGCATCTAGTGAGATGATCATGTGGTTTTTTTCTTTGAGTTTGTTTATATGGTGTATTACATTGATGGACTTTCATATGTTCAACCACCCTTGCATCCCTGGGATGAAGCCTACTTGATCATGGTGGATAATTGGTCTGATGTGTTCTTGGAGTCTGTTTGCCAGTATTTTATTGAGTATTTTTGCATCAATGTTCATAAGGTAGATCGGTCTGTAGTTCTCTTTCTTTGTTGTATCCTTGTTTGGTTTGGGAATCAGGGTAATTGTAGCCTCATAGAAGGAGTTTGGTAATGTCCCTTCTGTTTCTATTATGTGGAACATTTTAGAGAGTATTGGTATTAACTCTTCTTTGAAGATCTGGTAGAATTCTGTGCTGAAACCATCTGGTCCTGGGCTTTTTTTGGTTGGGAGAGTTTTAATGACTGTTTCTATTTCCTTAAGGGTTATTGGACTATTTAAATTGTTCATCTGGTCTTGATTTAACTTAGGTATGTGGTACCTATCCAGAAAATTGTCCATTTCTTTTAGGTTTTCCAGTTTTGTGGAGTAGAGGTTTTTGAAATATGTCCTGATAATTCTCTGGATTTCCTTAATGTCTATTGTTATATCCCCCTTTTCATTTCTGATTTTGTTGATTTGGATTCTCTCTCTGTCTTTTGGTTAGTTTGGATAAGGACTTGTCTATCTTGTTGATTTTATCAAAGAAACAACTCTTTGTTTCATTAATTTTTGTATTATTCTCTTAGTTTCTATTTTATTAATTTCACCTCTTACTTTGATAATTTCCTGGTGTCTATTCTTCCTTGGAGACTTTGCTTCTTTTTGTTCTAGAGCTTTCAGGTGTGCTGTTAAGTCACTAGTGTGAGATTTCTCCAACTTCTTTATGTGGGCATTTAGTGCTATGAATTTCCCTTTTAGCACTGCTTTCATAGTGTCCCATAAGTTTGGGTATGTGGTGTCTTCATTTTCGTTGATCTCTAGGAAGTCTTTAATTTCTTTTTTTAATTTCTTCCTTAACCCATTGGTGATTCAATTGAGCATTATTCAGTTTCTATGAGATTGTAGGTTTTCTGTAGTTTTTGTTGTTGTTGAAATCTAACTTTAAACAATGGTGGTCTGATAGAACACAGGAGGTTATTCCAATTGTTTTGTATATGTTGAGATTTGCTTTGTGGCCACGTATGTGGTCGATTTTAGAGAAAGTTCCATGGGGTGCTGAGAAGAAGGTATATTCTTTTTTGTTAGGATGGAATGTTCTGTAGATATCTGTAAGGTCCATTTGGGTCATGACATCAGTTAAGTCCTTTATTTCTCTGTTAAGTTTCGATTTGGGAGATCTGTCCAGTGGTGAAAGTGGGGTGTTGAGATCTCCCACTATTAATGTGTGGGGTTTTATATGTGGTTTAGCTTTATTAATGTTTCTTTTACATATGTGGGTGCCCTTGTGTTTGGGGCATAAGTGTTCAGAATTGAAACTTCATCTTGGTGGATCTTTCCTGTGATGGGTATGTAATGCCCTTCTTGATCTCTTTTGATTGATTTTAGTTTGAAGTCTATTTTGTTGGATATCAGGATGGCTACCCCCGCTTGTTTCTTAAGACCGTTTGATTGGAAAGTCTTTTCCCAGTCTTTTATTCTTGGGTAGTGTCTGTCTTTGAATTTGAGATGTGTTTCTTGTATGCAGAAGAAAGATGGGTCCTGCTTTTGTATCCATTCTGTAAGCCTGTGTCTTTTTATAGGTGAATTAAGTCCATTGATATTAAGGGATATTAATGACCAGTAATTGTACATCCCTGTTATTTTTGGTGGTAGTGTGTGTGTACTTCTCTTCTTTGGGGTTTACTGCTGTGGCTTTATCTATTGCTGTGTTTTCGAGTGTTATCTGACTTCCTTCAGTTGGAATTTTCTTTCTAGTGCTTTCTGTAGGGCTGGGTTTGTGTATAGGTATTGTTTGAATCTGGCTTTGTCTTGGAATGTCTTGTTCATTCCATCTATGATGATTGAAAGTTTTGCTGGGTATATTAGTGTGGGCTGACATCCATGGTCTCTTAGTGTCTGCATTACATCTGTCCAGGTCCTTCTGGCTTTCAAAGTCTCCATTGAGAAATCGGGAGTTATTCTGATGGGTTTGCCTTTATAGGTCACTTGGCCTTTTTCCTTTGCTGCTCTTAATATTCTTTCTTTATTCTGTACATTTAGTTGTTTAAATATTATGTGTCAAGGGGACTTTTTTGGGGGGTCTGATCTGTTTGGTGTTCTATAGGCTTCTTGTATCTTCATAGGCATTTCCTTCTTTATGTTGGGAAAGTTTTCTTCTATGATTATGTTGAATATATTTTCTGTGCCTTTGAGTTGGTATTCTTCACCTTCTTCTATCCCTATAAATCGTAGGTTTGGTCTTTTCATGGTGTCCCAAATTTCTTGGACATTTTGGTTCATGACTTTGTTGGCTTTAGTGTTTTCTTTGACTGATGAATCTATTTCTTCTACTGTATCTTCAAAGCCAGAGATCCTCTCTCCCATCTCTTGCATTCTGTTGGTTATACTTGCATCTGAAGTTCCTGATCATTTACTCAGTTTTTCTATTTCCAGCATTCCTTCTGTTTGTGTCTTCTTCATTTTTTCCATTTCCCTTTTCAGATCTTGGACTGTTTCCTTTATTTGTTTCATTGCTTTTTCATGATTTTCTTTCAGTTCTTTATTGTTTTCTTCCAGGACTTTATTGTTTTCTTCTAATTTGTTTGCCCTTTCCTCTAGTTGTTTACAGTGTTCTTTTCAGTTTTTTGTCTTTTCCTCTACACAAGCCTCTAATTTCTTCATAATGTTATTCATAAGGCTGTTTTCTTCTGCTTCTTCCAATTTTTGATGTTCAGATCTAGATGTTGGGGGCAAGCTAGGTTCTGGTGATGCTGTATTGCTCTTTGTACTTCTGCCTTGACGTCTGCCCATCTCCTTATGGTTTGTTCTTGGCCTTATCAGTGCACTTGTTTCAGACAGAGCTGACAGATTGAGCAATTCTCTCTCTCTTGTCCAGATGGGAGCTCCCTTGTCCAAATGGGAACTCCAAGGCAGGATAGAAGCTCTTATCTGGGTAGGAAACTGGGGCAGGATGGGAGCTTTTGTCCAGACAGGAAGTCATTGGAAAGATGGGCGCTCTTATCCTGAAGGGAAATCCAGGGCAGGATATGCGCTCTTGTCCAGAAGGGAAGTCCAGGGCAGGATGTGAGCTCTTGTCCAGAAGGGAAGTCCAGGGCAGGATGGGAGCTCTCTCTGGTCCAGAAGGGAAGTCAGGGGCAGGATGGGAGCTGGGGGCCAGTCTCTAGGTCTCAGGAAGTGGCTGGGGTCTCAGGCAGATGGGCGTGGGGGCAGGGCATGGAGATTGCAGGGGCTGCCAGGGGCTTGGAGAAGGGGATCCTTCCCGGTGGGGCTAGAAGGGGACCTGCCTGGTGGCCAGAACCTGGGGCCAAGTTGGGCAGGTGTTCCCAGAAGTGGCTGGTGCCCAGGGATGGGGTCCGGGATGGGCCCGGATACTCTTCTCTGGTCCAGAAGGGAAGTTGGGGGCAGGATGGGTCCCTGCATAAGATTTATATAACATTTTTAAAAAACATAAGCAGGAGTTGAAAACATGAAATAGATAATTTGCCTAGTATATACAATGACTGCTTAGAAGAGAATTATCATTTTTATCTGAAGAAAAATAATGATGAAAATTTCATATAGCATAAGTATAAGGCAATCTTAAAACTAAATAAGCAATAGAAATGGAATGGGAAGATGTTGTTTGTAAAAGAACAAAACCCATGTTAAACTCTTGCTTGCTGACTATGTTGACTTTTATTGATAAGAAAAGAGGAATAAATTGAAGGTGTTGTGCTATGGGATGTTCTGTATGCTGTGAATATGTGTTACTCTGATTGGTTGATAAATAAAATGCTGATGGGCCAGTAGCCAGGCAGGAAGTATAGGCAGGATAAGCAGACAAGGAGAATTCTGGGAAGAGGAAGGCTGAGTCAGGAGATGCCAGCCTACCATCCACGGAGGAGCATGTAATGACACCACGAAATACATGGTGACACATATATTAACAGAAATGGGCTGAGTTTAAATGTAAGAGCTAGTCAGTAGTTAGCCTGAGCTAGTGGCCAAGCAGTTTTAATTAATATAAGCCTCTGTGTGTTTACTTGGGTCTGAGCAGATGCAAACTGAGTGGGACACAGGAAAACATTCAGCTACAGTGTTGTTTATAACTTCCTCCTAACTTCAAGTCCCCAAATCTTCAGATTATCATACAGACTATAATGAATTCATGGTCAGAAAAGTACATGAGATTTTACAGGGAGCAACACATTTTGATGAATGGAGAGTATTTGCTAGGGGAAAATAAAGATTAACTTCAAGGAAGTCACACTAGAGAGTAGGAAATATTCATTGGTGAAATTAGAAATTGTTATGAATTTTCATGTACTCTAATTAAAACCTGCAAAAAGAAAAAAATTCACCTATGCCTACTATATATGATTAAGATACCCTCTCTCAAATATTCTGTAATCAACAGTCTTACAAATCCAAGTCAATTCTGGTCTCATATCCACTATCACAGAAGGCCAAATGGACATTTCTGCATATTCCTACCAAATGTTGCACAAATAAAAATTATTGTAGATATTTTCCAGGTGTAAGGAGGAACAATCAGCATTCAAAATATTTCACAGAGACCTTTGAAACCAGGAGAACATGGCCCACCAAATCAGCTAAGCAGGGCTCACCTGGGCTCACTGAGCCTGAACTAGCAAGCATGGGGCCTGCTTCGGTCCCTACCAGGTCCTCAGCAAATGTTATGGCTATTAGTGTTAAGGCCCTAGAATCAGTGACTAATCCATCACAAAAGACCGAGTTTGAGCAAACCAAATACGTATTTAGAAAAAATGATATCAGGGAGGTGGCAAGGTTGGGGCTCCAAACCGCGTCTCCGAAGGGCTCTGGGCCAAATAATCCCAAGGAGGTGGAATGCTTGGGGTTTACATGTGTGTGAGGGGTTGGGGAGCCTGCAGCCCAGTCTCAGGATATTGTGTGTAGCAGATCAAGGCAGAATGGCAGACTGGGACAAAATGGAGTTTCTGCTGCTGCCTAGGATTTAACATTAGCTTGGAGTTTTTATGGGACTCCTAACAGTAGGAGTGGGTGTGTCTCTGACTCTGTTTCCTGCTCTTAGAATGCTTTTCATCCCAATGAGCTGCCTTGTTCAGCCTCGATAGGGTATTTTTGTTTGTTTGTTTGTTTGTTTTGCCTTGTCTTGTTGTATCTTGTTTTGTGTTGTTTGGCTGTCACCTCTGAGAGGCCTGTTCTTTTCTGAAAAGGAAAGGGAAGAGGAGTGGATCTGTGGGAGAGTGGTGGTGGGCAAGGGCCTGGGAGAAGTAGAGGGAGTGGGAACTGTAGTTGGGGTGTACTGTATGACAGAAGAAACTATTTTCAATGACAATAATTAAAAAAGAATAGAAATGAACAAGTGATCATCACTAGAATTTGTCTTTCTTCCATTGGAATTTATTCTTAAAAAGAAAATACAGAAAAGAAGGCAACATTGTCCATGATGATACCATAGTGCTGTAACTTTTTGATTTCCAATGAAAAAGCCAAGCTAAGAGTGCACAAAAGTTAAGTGATGCAGACATTTTGTAGGATGGAATTCAGGAATAGAAAGTGTCAGAGCAGACAAAAGGGAGTGGGAAGGGGATGTTGTGAGACTGAACTATGCACTTCAAAGGACTACTACTTACTATTTATTTTTAGATATTAAGGGCATATGGGCCTACAGGTCTCAAAAAGCTTCCTTGGAAAGAGCAAAATTTAGACTTCTTCAGCCAAGAAAAAATTTGGAGATGACTGAATGTTGATAAAAATTCCCCATTTCATTCCAGAATTTCACCCTCGCAACAGTGAGAACTTCATATAAGTTGTCTGAAGATTTATATGGTCTCATTGTGCTTATTAACTTTTCCTGGTGTGTGTGTGTGTGTGTGTGAGAAAGAGAGAGAGAGAGAGAGAGAGAGAGAGAGAGAGAGAGAGAGAGAGAGAGAGAGAGAGAGAATGTAATACTAGGGATTGAGTCCAGTGTTTTACATGTTATGGTCACATACACTGTCACAGAATATACCGCATCCATCTTTGTGCTTTTATTTTTGAGACAGAGTCCTAACATATTGCCCAGGGCAGTCCTGAACTCATCCTGCAGTCCTGACAGGCCTTGTACTTACAGTCTTCCTGTCTCAGCCTCTTGAGTAGTTGGGATTGTATACACCTGAGCACCTAGGGTTGTGTGAGGAGTAGAGGAGTAAAGTTTTTTGTTTGTTTGTTTGTTTTTACAAAAATGGTTTTTCTAGTAAGGAAAATTATTACCAATCATTTCAAAGCCAGTGTGTCATTTTCCAAATGTTCTTGTGGTAGTCACCTCTTCTCTGCTCTCCTGTACAAGCAACATGTGTGCACATCCCCAAAATCTCTACACTGCTTCTCATGTGTGCCCTAACTCTAGTCATTTTGCACTGTCACTGTATAATTTTCTACCTCTATGCCATATCATTTGACTAAAATATAGAGTTATCAAGTAGTCAAAGGAATAGATCTTGAAGGCTTATTTAATACTGTATATATTTTCCCTGGCCAATAATAAATTACCTCTGTTTATTGCTGACTCACAATAAAGTCTCTGATATTTTAATGATGTAAACTTTCTTTCATTCACATCTATTTTTTAAATTTTACATTGTGAGTGTGACGGTGTGTGTCATTGCATGTGTGGAGGTCAGAATACAACTTACCGGAGCCCATTCTCACCTTCTACTTTGTGTGGCCCTGGTATTAAACTCAGGTCCTCAGATTTGGAAGCAAGAGCCCTTGCAATGTGAGCCATCTTGCTGGCTTTGTCATGTAATATTTTATAATTTTGTAGTCATCATAAAGTTGCCTGTATGTGAAAATTTCATATCCTTCACTATCTTACAACATCTTCAAATAATTTCCGTTTGCTCTAATAGAAGATATATGATCTAAGTGAAGCAATTTGAAAATTGTTGGATTCATGAGGTACTTATCATTTAGTAATGAATTCTTCACTATTATGTAATGTCTAAGAACTTACAATGTGCACTCTATACTTAGAAGTAATATAGGCGAAGCAAGCATTTTCTAACTTGTAGGTAGTTCTGTCTAAGCCCATGAAGTAATCAAAACACAGGTTCTTTTATTTACTGCTTAATAGTCACCTTATCATTCTTTGAGAGAATCTATTTTAACAAAAACATCAAGAAATAATACAAGGCAAATTCACAATACATGTTTGTCATAATATAGTCCATTTACAAAACTAATTTTATAATTATATACTATTTAAGGTTTTATGTAACATTGTAGGAGGTAGAATGTTGATTGGAGAGAATTATTTTAAAAAGTAATTTGATTTATTGCTATAATTACAAAAATTGGAGTCTGTATCCTAAAATATCCTAAAATGAGGTGGAACAAGATGTCCTTTGGAAACTTTAAGGAAAAAAATGTTTAGGGAGTGGAGCTGGATGTAGTGTATGGGAAGTGACTAGCTGACTGTTCACTGGTGCTCTGAAATGTCTTGGAACATGAAGCGAAAACTCCATATAGCTGTCTAATGCTGACTTTCTGCACATACTGCACATGTGCTTGTGAGCTTTCACAGTTTTTCTCATGAGTTGTGACACAATGAAAAGGAAATCACTGCCTTAATTACATGAAGATTGGAAGGTGTATAACAACCCCTCAAGATGACTGAAGAAATTATACTATTCACACGTACCTTGCGACCAGCACGGAAATACATCACATAAAAATTGAAAGCTACATAGTGATTATACTCATGAAGTCATCTTTTCTTAAGACATGCAATTGATTGTGGTTTGAACCTAGTATTTTCAAAAGCAAAATATAAATGTATTTTCTGAAAGTTAGTTACAGCCCTTGTTGCCAACCTTAGTTTCTCCACAAAACCATTTCACAATAATGGTAATTTAAAGTGACACCATTTAAATAATTAGTCATTTTCAGTGACATCATTTCCATTACTAGTTAGGCCAGACCTCACACACACATTTTCCTTTGGATGGTTTTCATCAAACTATACCCCTTAGTATTTCAAGATGCCATGTCTAATCCTCACTATCATTCTACTCAAGGCAAGGGATGAAACCAAATGCAATATTCTCCTCATGTAAAGACAACTCTGATGTTTAGGACTCATGGGATTTGACCATTGCCCTTTTTTTTAATAGACAGGGTTTCTCTGTGTAACTGTAACAGCCCTGGATGTCCTGGAATTTACTTTGTAGACCAGGCTGGCCTTAAACTAGCAGAGATCCACCTGCCTCTACCTCCCAAGTCCTGGGATTAAAGGTGTGTGTCACCATGCCCAGCTCTAAATGCCCTGCTACAAATATTTCTTTTTAAATCAACCTGTTCATCACTGCTAAATGATAAACTGTTCTGCCAGGTGCTTCTCATCTGTATCAGATAGTTGGAAGGAAAGAAGTGAAGAAACTATAAAGTCTTCTATTTATGCTATTGCTGTTGTTATTTGCTCCAGTTCATGATAAAAGTACAAATGGAACTTGGTAGTGTGGCTTCTGGCCTTCCTTTCCACAGATCCATCGTGTAGAAAGGATGGGCTGTTGTGTGTGCAGTGCCTTTGTGCTGATGGATCACTGAGTACCAGCGTTCATTTTGAATTCTCTTGTGTAGCCTGCTGCTGCTAAGTCTTACTCATGTCTGGTCCAGTGAACTGAGAAAGGACTGTCATGAAGGTAAGGTGAAGTACATCCGTGGGACACTCAGAAGGTTTCTATCTCTGACCACTAGATCATTCACTCTTTATCTGGAAGTTAAGTTGAACAGGAGGAAGTCACATTGCCTTCTGACTCTATCCATGTCTATAAGAAGCAACAACTTCTCATAGGATTGTTATATGAAGATAAAATGAAAAGCAGGGCAAACAACAGTAATGTGGAACCTGCCATATTTATGGGATCACAGTAATGCCCCCACCTAAATAAACTCTGTGTGACTGTCATGATCACACTGTTAAAACTTTACTGCTGTTTAGGGACTCTGTAAAATCTAAACTGTAGAGAAATAGGGGGCTGCACAGTGCAAGAGCATCTAGAAAGAAGTGATCTGGATTCTTTGCTCTGATTGTTTCTTCCCTCCGACCTTATTCTAATCCATTCCTTCCTGCTTTTCCCCTCACCACCCTGCACTCCCTTTCTCTCCTGCACAGGGCCATGTTTTAATGTTTTCACTCAGATAAGTTTCCTTCTCCCCTCTTTTACTTGGCTCAGTTCTCAACTCTATTTTTTTCTCTCTTTGGGCCAACTGTAACAGCCTTCTGAAATCTTCAACTTCTGGATGAGTTTTTAAATTAAAACCCAGAAACAGTCACCCCTTCCCTCAAAATGCTATGAGTATAGAGCAGTGGAACCCACTGGCTTTTCTTGGAAAGTTCTGATAATAAAAGTAGGATATTCTTGAGGAATTCTTTTATTTTCTAATTTTATTTTTCATTAGAAAAAAGTCTTTGTTGGAACATGTGAGTCACTTTTTAATGAAAAAAAAAATGCATGGTTCCATAACCAAGGCTGCATTACACCCAGGAATAAAGGTGAAAATGTTCCATACTCTTCCCTCTTCCCACTCAAAATGAGTTGCTCATCCCAGGACTCAGCTTCAGAGACCGCCATTGCTAGTCTACAGCAGTTTACAGTTAGACAGCTGAGAAACATTATTCTTGAAGTAGGCTTACAAGGGCCAGCCTTGAAACCAAACAATGATTTAAAGCATTGATTCTTGGAGGAAAGGCATTTCAGATCCCACATGAGCACCTAACAAATGGATGCTTGTAGTGTTCGAAGGCTGGGGGCTGCCTTTATTAGGAAGAAAATAGTAAGTGGGAAATCCTTATTTTATTCTCATAGCAGCACTGGTGCAAAGTACAGACTTGGTTACTAACTACTTCTAATGAGAAGTAGAATGTTTTCTTTGAAGTGAAAATTTGGGGAGTGTGTTCTTTTACTCTGAAAATTCTGGAATTCTGTTTATCTACATTTGTTCTTCTTTACCAATTCTTCACCACTTCTCATCTGGAAGCTCACCAATGGAGAACATCATTCAAGTCTCCATAGGCCCCAGTGGAAACAAAACATTGCTCATTTCTCTGCTTTATTTCCTTGAGACATAGAGCCAACATGCAGCAAGGGGGTGTCCCATTCAACCTAGTATTCTGACTTTTTTCCCTCCACACAGTGGGATGACTGTGTGAAGAATCTATGTCAGCTAAAATTCATCACTATAATTCTTCAGAGTAGGAAAGCAATGAAAACTTGGTGCTAGGGAAATTTCCAGGAAACCACATTGATGACCCTAGCTTAGACTACTAGCAATAGTGGAGAGGGTGCCTGAGTTGGCCTACCCCAGTTATCAGATTTGTAAATATTCTGTCATCATAGAGCCTTCATCCAATAACTGATGGAAGCAGATGCAGAGATCCACAGCCAAGCACCAGGACAAGCTCTGGGAGTCCATTCAAGAGAGGGAAGAGGGATTATATGAAATCTACAGAGACAACTGAACCAAGCTTGTGGGAACTCATGAACTTTACACGGACAATTGTGGGGTCTGCATGGGACTGGACTGGGCCCTCTGCATACAGGAGACAGTTGTGTAGCTTGGTCTGTTTGAAGGACCCATGGAAGTGGGATCAGGATCTATCCCTGGTGCATGAGCTGGCCTTTGGGAGCCCCATTACCTATGGTGGGACACCTCAAAAAGCCTTCATGGAGATGGGAGGGGCTTGGACCTGCCTCAACTGAATGTACGAGGCTTTGCTGACTCCCCATGGGAGACCTTACCCTTTTGGAGAGGGGATGGGGGGTGGACTAGGGGGTAAGGCTGAGGAAGGGGAGGGGAATCTGTGGTTGGTATGTAAAATGAATAAAAAAATTCTTAAAATTTTTTTCAATGCATACTGATTATTCTCATCTTCCTCCTAGTCTTAACTCTCTCCTCCCTGTTTACTGTCCCTCCCTCTACAAATCTCTTTCTGATATTATTATATATCAGATTTTTTTTTTTGTGACTCACTGAGTTTACCGAAGGCTCTCTGTATGACCATGGGTTTGGAACTTTCTACTGAAGCTTGGTAGGCACACCAGAGGGTGCACAGAAGACATTGACTCCACCTCCAAGAATCTAATAATATGCAGTAGTTCAGGACTAAATTAACCTGTTTTATGGTGACACCCTCATATATGGGCCCCTTTTGGTTGATTTTAATATGAACACAGTACACATGCAGTTCTCTATTGAGTTGATGGAATTATATAAGATCATTTTTGTTCTGTTTTGTGGTTTTCCTTTCATTATTTTAAGATTTCCTTAATAAATCAGTTTTGTCTGGGGATTTATGTGCAGTTTTCACTAAATTCTTCTGGGTAAGAAAAATGATCATTTTAATTTCTGCCTCAAATGTATAATATTATGAGTTTCCTTAGGTGAGCTAAATAAGAGAATCACCTGTCTGAGAACATAAAGCAAAATGATTAAGTTAAACAGGTGTGGCAACCATGTGAGGATGCCATATTCTTTATTTCTGAGGTAAAACCTAGATCTCGTTCTTGTGACACAGCAAAAGTACTCATGTACTTGTGGTGAGTTCTCAGCAATTTAAAACCAGTTATGGATTCTGACCATGAAAGTACAAAACAGAGCCCCAGTTATCATAAACAGTGTAAAATCTTTGCCTTTTGCAGTGTAGTCAAAGGTAAAAATTAATAAGGCATTATTAGGGTTGAAGTAGTTATATTTTTTATTTAGTGCCTATGGATTGATGTTGTAAGGAAACTGGAGGAGATTCTACTATAATTGTAAAATTCAACTTTCAACAGCAATTCATACTGAAAATATGAAATTTTTCTAGCCTAAAATTAACTTTTACTAATATTATCTATATTTTTGTTTTACCATTTATAAAAAAAATAATTACAGCAAAGTATTAAAATGGAAAAAAATTCAATGTTATGCAGTATATTTCATCCATCTGGCAAACATTGACACCTTAATAATATTTATCAATTGAAATAGATTTGAACCTTAATGACTGTCAGTATATTAAACAGCAGACTATAAAAACATATTTTCCCATGTATGTGATTTTTTGTGTGTGTTCTTTATAAGAATAATAGCCACTACTGATGTTGGCCATCCTTATAATAACTCAGCAATTTATAACCTACATTGTTGAGTTAGCAATCTGGAGACACATAGGGACTATGTGAGCTGGTCGGCAACAAGCAGCCCTCCATTCAGTTGCAGAATACCAATTAAGAGAGAATAAGTTAATCTTCCTTCCACCAGAACGTTCACTAGAATATTATGTCTCCCTTAGCCCACCTTGTGACAGCTGACTTGTGCCCATAAACTTTGGTGCACAGATACTTTCATTCAGTGACTTCAGTAAGCTTTATTTCTAATAATGTACCCAAGCTGTGACTTTGCTATAATCTCCCCCCAGGCATTCATATTTGGAGTGATCTGCTATGTGTACTGATACTGAAACATGCTGTAACGGTCCTGAAACCACCATACACAATTGACTACGAGCAGAATGAAAAAGCAGATTGAAAACGAACCTCTTGTTAAGTGACTTTGAATGCTGATATTGTTTTATTCCTGACAGGAACAATCACCTACTCTCTAAAAGGTCTGGATTTTATATACAGAGATGGAATGAGATGGAAGAAAGAGAGAAGCCTAGTACAGACATAGAGAGCTTATCCCTCTTTACATTTTCATTCCATGTCTACTGGACTCATCCCCGACTTCCTGTCAGCTCACCAGGCTGACAGCAATTCCAGCAAAGAGCCACAGAATAGAGGGACTTTGGTTCATCCATCCCCCAAGTCCCTGCCTGTCATTGTCTGCTCCTGAGTAAGCAGAGTGAATATGGCCAGAGAGGCCTGGGGCTTCTGGGTTGTCTTTTCCAATCTCAAGGGCAGAGACCTTCTCATCCATGCATCCATGAAGCTTTCCGGGTATTCCTCTGCTTTTCACTCATAAGTGTGGTTCTCTACTAAAGAACTACTTAGCCCAAATAAGACAATTCACTGTGCAATTGTGTATATTCCTGTGTATGGAGAAAGAATGAGGAATAGACTGAGAATCTAGAAGGATTTTTAAAGCCTTCTTCCCTATTTTGTCAATGTTAATTTCCCCTCCCCCATATTTCTTCCCCAAACTGCTCTGTGATGTGATCACAAATACTCATGTGCATAAATTCCCATTATCATAATAGGAGCACTGCAGTGAGGCTTCTGAAAAGAAATTACTCTGTAGAATACATTAGGAGGGCTAACCCCAAATAAGCTAAATTGTGTGTTCTCCCATCCTGTAAGTTAAGCATTTGAAGAAGAAAAATCAATTGCATTTTTCATTTTCATGTATTTTATTTGTATCTTATCTGGTTCATCTGTCCCCCACATCTAGATAGAAGATATTTCAAATATTAAATTTCGTATTTTCTCTAAGTTGCCTTAATCATTCAATTTAGCTCTTCTTCTCATTTGAACACATTGTAGTCCGTGTCAATAACCATGGCTGACTTTAAACATATTAATATGAATGTTCTCAAAGAAAAGAAGTGTCATCGGGGCATTTTTATTGTAGGCAATCTCAGGGCAGAAAATAGGCTAAGAATGTGAGGTCTATATCCTAATACTGCCTTGCTTTGAGTTACTTCACTTTCTCTGTCCTTATTTCTTAAGCCAGGGCAATCAGTCTAGATTTCTCAAAACTATCCCAAGGAAGATGTTAATAATGCAAAGGAAAATAATCCTTAAGATGGCTTTGTAAGGTTAAGAATAACAAAAGATTATAGAATCAATATAATCCCAGTACATTACCTTCAGATGTAGGAATCAATACTTTTAGAAAGTTTGGGGTGTTGTTATGGTCTAAATCAGAAACTTAAACTATTGAGGAAGTGATAATAAGTAACCTGTATTCAAAAGAGCCAAGACTTTACAATGACTGAATTAAAGTTGGTTTTACACATATTGATGAAGGCTACTGAAAATATTAAATCAGTTTCAAATTGACCCAGAGGTACCAAAGCCCCTCTTGCTCCCTTGCCACTGGTAACAACTACTGTCATTGATTCAAGGGTAGATAGCTAATTAAAAATTATCTTTGGTGACATCTGGATTAACTAAAAAATGTTTAATATCTTAATCGTGTTTTAGAAGCTGAGCTTTGAGGGATTTTCTTTTGAATACAATACAAACTTGATTGCATTTGTGAATCATGTATGTATTAAACTATATTCAAGTTGAGGATTATACTTATTTGAGATTATATTTAACCTGAAATATATAAAGCAGTCTAGCCCTTTTATGAATATACCATACAAATGCTCCTAAATACCTCATGCTTCTTGTCTTCTCTGAGGCAATTTCCATTGTGCTTTTTACATATTCTCACAAAAAGTAGTCAATATTAAACTCTATGCAGGGACTTACAATGATTATATCTGCATGTATGTATGTGTGTGTGTGAATGTGTGCATGTTATCTATTTTTAAAACACCTTTTTTTTTCTCTTTTGTCACCTTTCAGGAGTGGTAACTATTAATACCAAGTCCAGCATTTGCTTAGCTCCTGCCATGCCCATGCCCTTGCTGTCTGGAAAGGGAACACTGTTTCTGAATGCTGGACTTTACAATGACACATGGATAAAAAAGAAAACTCTCTCAAGCCAGGCGGAAAAGGATTTAAAACTCAGTGTGTGTCCCAGTTAGGGGCAAGAGAGCCTATTGCCGAAACGAAGAATAAAGAGAAAATTCTATCCTTGGAAGCCTCACAACGACACAAGTACAGCTTTTCATGTAATAGCTCAAATGGTCCCACTACAGCCATTAACAATGTAATGAAACAAATCACTTGCTATCTGTCACAATTATGATAGATGGAATCCAACTGGTCTACGTTGGGAGGAAAAAATTACATCTCAAAGTGGATCCATTTGAGAAAATAGCAAAGTTTAGGGGGGAGGAATAACACTTTTCCCCATAAACAATATAGCAAGGCATTTGATCTATCTAAACCAACAGATTAGTGCCTTGATATATCTTTCCCCTGCAATTTTCTCTTTTATTTTATTAGGTCCAGTGAAGAAATCCTGACTGCTTCTGTGAATGAGAGACCTAGTTTAGGACAACACAGAAAGTAATAGTGAGATAAATGTCATAAAACGGTGGCTGTCGCTCATTTCTGATACTGCAGCTAACCACTCTGGCTTTCTTTGATTTTAATATTTTTTAGTTGTGTTTCTCTATTTCTATCGCCTTTGTGAATATCCAGAAATATTAATAGCTGTAACAGTTTTCACACTACTCAGATAATACGATATTGAAAGTTGTTAATGTAATATGTTAAACAGGATATGTGGCCAGGTACACAACAGAAGTCAATTTTAGTTTGAAATTTAGTCCATGAATTTAACTATTTCCCTCTTGAAAGAGGGAAATGCTTCAAAGGGTACTGAGTATAAGCAGATTCACCAGGAAACTATAGGATCAGCATCAGCATTTCCTGAATATCAGTTTACATATCCTATAAGCACACAGGTCTATATGAAGCTTTATTGCACCCATGTGGCTTTAGTAGTCCTTTGAATAAACTTCACTTTGTAGGTTAGGAAACTGAGTTTTCCAAAGTCTCAGAGACTTTTCTAAGAGTAACAAGTTACTAAATTGGAAGAACTGGAGTTCAAATATACAGCAGTCTTCATCAGAATACATGTGCTAGCTACTAACCAGTTTCTTAAGTTAGAGAATTCTTACTTTCAGAACCAGCCACTTGGGTTGTAGCCATATTTATTCAACAGCATAAAGGTGGAGGGTGACTGTACACATGAGCCATGGCCAGTGTGTGAAGGTAGGAAGATAAATTACAGGGGTTGGTTCTCTAATTTCCATTGTTATGAGTTCTGGGTATCAACCTCATGTGTGCTTGACAGCAGATGCTTTTATTCATGGAGCCATCCAACCAGCCTTGGTCATTTCTTTTTATAAGATGGCTGTATTAATAATCATGAGTTATATATGTATATAACTGAAATGGAAAAAGTGAAAAACACAGAGGTTAGAAAAGAACAACATCTGGAAATGTATTCTATGTTCTCAGCTAGAGAAACTGTACCTTCCACTACACTGAGCATAGCAGACTCTCAGGGATGGCTTCTCTGACTGCACTTTGCCACACAAGAGGTAAAAACATGCTGGTGAACAAAGGCAGACTATTTCCTGAGAGGCACATGAGACTATTTCTTCACTGACTAGAACTAAATACAGGCTATGACAACTTTAGAGAGGGTAGTTATCAATCCTAATGAATGCATGTCCAAACCTGCAAGCCTTACTGATACTGTTTTCACTTCTTGTTTATTTCAATAGTCTGTATTCTGGGGAAGGTAGAGAATTTAGGATACAATGGCAGTGGAGCAGAAAGAGCAAGAAAAAAATTAAATAAATAGGATGATAATAAATTTAAGCTCTATGAGTAATCAATTAATACCTAGGGGAGGCATGTAACAGGAGGATAGTTCTTGAATATTTGGGCTAAGGAGATTACTTTAAAATAATAATTGGCTCAGCCGGGAAAGATGTGATGCAAAGCCCACAGAGTTGTGGGATGCAGGGGATGACACTTTCCTATGTGGTTTTCCAAAAGCAAAAACTATCCAATCCTGGCTATCAGTAACGATTATTAAATAGCATAATAAAGTGATTTCAAAGGACAAACTAAAGAAAGATTAAGTTCTGAATAATGATTTATGCTAGAAATAGATAATACTAAGCAAATTTGGGCACTTCAAAAAAATGGTTAAACATTGACCTGAGTGCCATAGCTACTAGCTCCCTCTCTGGTGAAGTAATGTATTATGAGTAGTTAAAGCAAGTTGTTTACAGGACAGGGGAGAACTTAAAAGAATGATAGTGTTTCCCTGGAGAATCCCAGAAGGCTGTTAGCATAAGAAAGTGATGGGGACAAAGATTAAAATGATCTTCTGCACCGTAGTCTGCAATTGAAGAGAGTTCTGGATCAATTTTAAAAGTTTTGTCTTGTTGGATACATATCCGAGCAAGAAAACAAAGAGAATTCTTCTCTTTCAGAGACTTACACTCTTATAACAAGAATCTGACTTTCCTCTTCCTGTTTTCATCATCCTTTCACTTATTTTTCTCGCACATTTTGTTTTCTAACCCAATGTTAGACAAAACTGACAAGACTGGGAAAGATTTACCAAGTTGAATAGAAATGAAATATTCTAGAGACACTTAACCCATCAGAAACAAGACTGAAAAAAATAAGCATGGTTTTCAAAGAATACAGGATTAAAAAGTTGTTTATTTGATTCAAAAATAAAATATGGAAGTTAGGTCAACTATTTTTCAGTAATTCTGTTCCAGTGGCCACATATAGGAATAAAATAAAAACAAGACAAAAATCAAGATTGTCATTTATAGTTATGATAGTGCATTAATATGTCTCAAATTTCAAAACTCCATAAATTGACATGGTGGCTTCTCTTTTTATGCTCAAATTCATCTTTATGGTCACGTTAATTATGAGGCATGTTTCACATTGATTTGTTTTACTTAGTTTATACCTATTACCCTATAAGCTTTTTGAGTGCATGGACCATATCTTACTTATTTTAGTCTATCCTGGGAAATAGTTGGCTCAATAATTGTTTGTTGAAATTAAATGAATCAAATTAAAATGGTAGTACAGGTTTAAAATATTAAATAATCCCAACTGGTTGCTCCATGTTACCCATAGGACTTAATTATGATTCTCCCACCGTCTTGCTCTCAGACTATCCACAGAGCCAACAACAGCAGCACCTAGGAGCTTGTTAAGAGACTCGATTCTCATGCCCCTGCCCAGATCTGCAGAATCAAAATCTGCATACCCCAGGTGATTTATTCTACAATTTTGATTTTGGGGAAACACATTTATTGTGTGTCTACTGTGTGCAAACAATGGTACAAGACACAATGGATATTCTAAAAAAAAAACAAAACAAAAACAATATTTACTATCTATAATTGTAAAACTTGCCATTTCAGTAGGTAAAGGGAAAATAGTTTTATAATGAATTGTTTAATTGGAATATAATGGTTACTCTGTTGGCAAATTACAGGAGTTATAAGAGGCAGATATAGCCAAAGGAATAAAGAAATATTTTCTTGAAAAATTAATGTTTGAGAAAGGCGCAATGATGATAGCTAGGGTGTTCACTGATCTGATTATTGGAGTAGGCCAGGTCAGGCACCCTCTCAACTATTGCTAGTAGCCTAAGCTGGGGTCATCCTTGTAGATTCCTGGGAACTTCCCTGGCACTGGTTTCTCCCTATTCCCATGGTGTCTCACTCTACAATGGTATCTCTTTCATTGCTCTCCCACTCCATCCCTGTTCCAGTTCGAAATGAATAAAACAATTCTTAATAAAAAAAGAAAAATTAATGTTTGAAATAAGATCTGAAAAATGAGGAATGAATAATAGGAAAAAGTATAGTGTGATGGGGAAAAAACTTCTTGGAAAGGGGAAAGTCTGTAGGAAGACTCTGGGACTGGAAGTCAAAAAGACACACTGAGGAGCTCCAAGAAGCCCATAATGCATTTCATTCCAGGAGTGAGATACATATGATCGGAGATGAGATATAACTTGAAGGTAAAGCAAGAAATTTGTAGACAATGTTGCACACTTATATTTTCAAACCAATAATGCTGAAAAGTTAAAAAGTTTTAACTGAAGTAATGGTATAAAGATTTTTTAAAATTTTATTTTACAATACAATTCAGTTCAACATATCAGCCACGGATCCCCTTGTTCACCCCCTCTCTCCCCCTCTCCTTCCCCCGAGGCCTCCCCCCATTCTCACCACCTCCAGGGCAAAGCCTCCCCTGAGGACTAAGATCAACCTGGTAGACTCAGTCCAGGCAGGTCCAGTCCACTCCTCCCAGGTGGAGCCTAGAGACCCTGCATAAGCCAGAGGTTTCAAATAGCCAACTCATGCAATGAGCACAGGACCCAGTCCCACTGCCTGGATGCCTCCCAAACAGATCAAGCCAATCAACTATCTCACTCATTCAGAGGGCCTGAACCAGTTGGGGGCCCCTCAGCCATTGGTTCATAGTTCATTCGTTTGGCTATTTGTCCCTGTGCTTTATCCAACCTTGGTTTCAACAATTCTCGCTCATAGCTCATATAAATTCTCCTCTTTCTCGCTAATTAGACTCCCGGAGTTCCACCTGGGGCCTAGCCGTGGATCTCTGCATTCAGATCCCTCAGTCTTTGGATGGGGTTTCTAGCATGACAATTAGGGTGTTTGGCCATCCCATTACCAAGTAGGTCAGTTTGGGCTGTCTATCAACCATTGCCAGCAGTCTATTTTGGGGGTATCTTTGTGGCTTTCTGTGGGCCTCTCTAGCACTTTGCTTTTTCCTATTCTCATGTGGTCTTCATTTACCATGGTCTCCTATTCCTTGTTCTCCCTCTCTGTTCTTGATCCAGCTGGGATCTCCCGCTCCCCCAAGCTCTCTTTCCCTCGACCCTCACCCTTCATTACCCCAACTAATGTCCAGGCTGTTCATGTAAATCTCATCCATTTCTCTGTCATTGGGCGATCCCCGTGTCTTTCTTGGGATCCTGTTTTCCAGGTAGCCTCCCTGGTGATGTGAGTAGCAGTCCTATCATCCTTGTTCCACATCTAGTATCCTCCTATGAGTGAGTACATACCATGTTTGTCTTTCTGAGTCTGGGTTACCACACTCAGGATGATTTTGTTCTAGATCCATCCATTTGCCTGCAAACCTCATGATGTCATTGTTTTTCTCTGCTGAGTAGTATTCCATTGTGTATATGTACCACAATTTATTTATCCATTCTTCAGTTGAAGGGCATCTAGGTTGTTTCCAGGTTTTGGCTATGACAAACAATGCTGATATGAGCATAGCTGAGCAAGTGCTCTTGTGGTATGATTGAGCATTCCTTGGGTATACGCCCAAGAGTGGTGTAGCTGGATCTTGGGGGAGATTGATTCCCAATTTTCTAGGAAAGCACCATATTGATTTCCAAAGTGGTTGTACAAGCTTGCATTCCCACCAGCAGTGGAGGAGAGTTCCCCTAGCTCCACATTCTCTCCAGCATAAGCTGTCTTCAGTGTTTTTGATCTTAGCCATTCTGACAGGCGTAAGGTGGTATCTCAGAGTTGTTTTTTGATTTGCATTTTTATTCTGAAGAGAACAACTGTGACAACAGTACAGAAAGTAGAGAAATTTAAAAGGATGTCTGATGTTTGCTGTTTGACTGGCTGACATCTATCATCTAACTCTATCTATCATCAATCAATCTATCTATCATCTATTTATCTATCTATAATTATATATCAATCATCTATCATCACATTCATCTTTTTGTTCCCTTTTTCCTTGTAAGAAGTCTTATAGCCACATAGCTATGTCTTCTAGCAATAAGATAGTGTTGAGGTTCTAATATTGAATATTTCAAAAAAGCACGTAAAACTCTCCAGTTTTTATTTATTATGACCTATGACTGAAAATTTACATCGTATGAATGAAAACACTCTGAAAGGCAAAATATGTTCAGGAGGAGAATATTAGATTCATCTAAGGGAAAATAAAAAAATGAGATAAGTTAATATATATAAACATATATGTTAATATATAATATATACTAGGTTGATAAATATGGTAATGATAAGGTATTTGTCAAACCTAATACGAAGTTTTCTTCCTAAATTAGAAGCAACCTCCAATATGTATATCCAAAGCCAAAGTATAAGCTTTTCTGTTGACAGCTGAGATGAGGCCATTTTTCCCAGTCTGTGCCCCCATAGAAAATGCTGAAGGAAGTCACAGCAGCTTTATCTTCAGTTTTACTTCATGTGAGTTCCACTGCTTTCATGAAACCACACCACCCATATTCTCCAAATAGCAGTGCCTTTGATCCTTCTAGGGTAGTCACCTATGTTAATATCTGTTCCTTGATATGTGGAATCATGGTGATT